>NW_024532914.1:0-90164 GCF_016097555.1 Gigantopelta aegis | reverse complement strand
CCCATCGTTATGAGGTTTTAATCTTAAAGGGTATTTTTAAAATCCAATTACGACTCACCTGTATAATAAAAGATTACCTACAATATAGTTAATAATTAACAAAATCTGTTTTTTATTAACCTTTTTATAAGTATTAAAACGGAAAATTTTTCCCTAAAACCCTTACTTTTAATTACCTTATACATTTTGAACTGGATACCTATCGAATTATTTAATGGTATTACCTTGTCAAAGGGAATAATCGCGTTGGCGGTTTCATTCCTCACTTTTTTAGTTTAGGGTGTGGTCTTAACGATAATTACAGCCCGTTGGGGCCCCTCCCTTTTTTTTAACAAACGCATCCTTCTTAACTTATAGAGTGTTGTTTTAAGGCAAGTTTTCATATTATACCACAATCACTGATTACTTTCATACCGTATTATATCTAAAAACTATGAGATTCTTAAGGCCCAAACATCTGCCTAACTAAACCGTTACAATAATACACTCCATATTTTGTCTTCAAGTTCTCTAAAGGTTTGACTGCCTCCCATAAATATTCAACATACTAGTCAACAAGATCACCTGTTATCATGTACAATGTCACCTTGAAGTTTGTAGTCTTTTTTACAATCATTTCCATCCGAGAATCGCTCCAATAAAAGGACCCAAATGAAGATCACTCAACCTGAACAATTGTGGTTACCCTTAAGATGAGGGTGCAACCCCTTGATAGGAATAGCTACCCTTTGTATTTGTATTGTATGCGCGTACTAGATCCAAGAACACACATTTATCAGTGTTATAATTAACGATAATAAAGTACGAAATCGAGATGCGCCTTCTTACTCTCAACACTAATTGATATTACCTTTTGTCTCATATCAATCTCTTCAATAAACTTGAGCTCATATTCAAAGCTACCAAAGTTTATCATTAAAAGAAAACAATCCCAAGAAAGAGTTTCCAATTAATAAAATAAGATAAGGATCTGTTCCTGTAAATCTGCCTAATGGTACTGTTTATAAATGCTAGTACAAGAGATGTTAGTATAAGCAGCTGGAGTATAAACTTTAATGGCCAGGAGATATTGTGGTACTGGAGCTAGTAAGAGGGATAGTTTCTTCCATATATAACGAACTGATAGAAATGCAGCAACCTCTGGAGATAGAGATAGACAATTAATATTAATATTAATAAGTTATATATTTGCAAAGTGTTATTGTCATAGTGTTATATAATGTTAAGTAATGCTTATCATAACTGTGGTAACATAAGAACATTACAGATATCAAAGTATAGTGCTTTGTCAGCATTGTTAACTTCTTTAGTGTATCAAAATTGTCCTAATACATTTTTTGTACTGGTATTTAAAAAGATTATCTTAGTTTTTGTGCTGACACACACAAGATTACCATTGACTGCACAATATATCATTGTGTACTAAATGTAATCAATGGACATCTACTGCAGTAACATCTCAGTACATAAATTTATCATGTAAGTCTTTATATACACCAGGTGATATACCAATATAGAGATGTTCTCCTGTAACATAAGTACATGCATGTATGTGTGTGTGCACTGGCTATTCTATCTTACCTATAAATGTATATACGTGATATCTGAACGCTTTAATGGCTGCATTATCATCAGTCTTACTCCAAGATACACTTCATAGGTATGATCAACAACAGAGACCCCAACCATATATTAAATACCCTCTGCAAAGTCCACTGACAAATTGCTGACCCATATTTAGTAGGGTGGGGTTAATTAAATATTCATTATTTTAATGGGTGTGGCTTAAAACAGAAACCTATGTATCGAGTTAATTTGTGCTGTGGTAGCATTCTTTTTAGATATTCATCCAACTCTAGACGTTTACTACCCTATTGTGCTCTGTTCTTTAACAGAAAGCGGCCTGTACCCACCTCCTACTCCACCTGAAAGACTTAAAAATTTACGCAGTAGCTGAAAGACAGTAAGTGGAACACGTGTTCAGGTAGCTATGGTGATTGTTATATTGTTTTATTTTAGCGTTGCCATCTTTGCTGGCGTATCACTTCTTATTGGATACTTTGCTCTCAAAAAGACTTTCTCAAGTACAATTGCCAAAGCTCCAACTATTTAGTGAATATTACAAATAACAGCCGTTTTGAGTTAATACTGGTGTTGTGATGTATGTAGCAGCTGAAATATTTACTTTGAAACCTTCTATAATGTTGTAAAGTCCTACAACTAGAATTTAAAGTTATAGTGTTTGTACCAGTAGAGACTTTAATAATATTATTATATTGCCTCCAAGTGTCCCCTTTCTTTTAGCCTGAAGGCAAAGAGAATTAGTCCTCGCAAAGGGAATTTGAGACCATAACTATGCCCCTTGCTTTGTCTATTTATGAATACTACTGAAACTCATAACTTCTCCTTTAGATATGGCTTCTAAAGTATCTCATCCTCCTTCTCCACGACCACTTGTTATTGTGGAGCCTTCAGGATCTGGTAAAAAGTACCCTCTTGAAAAAATTGTTTGATGAATTTCCTGATGAACTTGGATTTAGTATTTCACGTGAAGTTTAGTAGCTTAATGACTTTGATATGGTTACTTCCACAAATATTTGCTATTTTTTTGCTCAAATATTTACTATACTCTATTTGTGTTGAGAATTCTTGCAGTTTAGTGGAATTCTAGTAATGGCATACATTATCAGCCTAACTTGGGGATAGTGCTGTAGTTGCAAAGGCTTTTTGTGAGCAATACTGAAGACTTCTTGTGTTTTTTTGCTGTCTGTTCTTAATCTACTCCTACTTTTTGCTATTAAATGTACTTTTGAACACTTTCTTAACTTTTCTATTGAAGTTAGAATATGCTGTGCAAGTGTTCATTAATAAATATGTAAATTATATATGACATCAGATCATGGTGGAATTGTAAAAAAATGACAGTCACTTATGAGATTCTGTTTTTGCGATTCTTAAATAGCCCCAGCACTTAATTTTTTGATAAATATGTGGACTTAGAAGGCCTTTTGAATAGTGCAAACCATTTTCTCTCTAGCTCATTCCTAATCTGAGTTATAACACCAAGTTAATAGTCATTCTCAAGTCAGATTAATAATTACTTAGTCAAATATTTACTAATTAGTTTAAATATTTACTAATTACTTCGTTATCAATTAATTATTGTAATATTTTCTATAGATACTTCAAGAAAACCTCGTGATGGAGAAAAGAATGGGGAGGGGTTAGTACAAGTACATGTATTTAACTTTCTATTAACTAGTATAAACTGGTGTTAATATAACATACTATGAGCTACTATCAACTCTTAATATGACTTCCTATTAAATGGTATATATTAGTGTTAACTATGTATATGAACCTCTCAATTCCTACTGTTAAATAACATACTAAAGGAGGTATTATCAACTCTTGGTATGAGTACTACTATAAACTAGTGTTAATGATAACATACCATTAGCTATTAACAACATGTAGTAAGACTTGCTATTAAACAACTATAAACTAGTTTAACTGTAACATGCTTTTTTTTAGTAGGTACTATTAATAACTTCCTGCTGTAGTACTATAGTCTGTTTACGTTCACCTTGCCACCGGAAATTAATAGTGGGTGTAAGTAGTATACATAACACATACCACAGATCATAAATTAAATTACTTGTGGTGTTATTATTATATCACATGAAACCCAGTGTCTGTGTGTGTTATAGAGTTGATTTTCTTTTCTTGTAAGAACAAATTTATTAGTATAATGAACTTTTACCTATATACATATATGATTAAAGTTTTACAGTTAGAATGAATTTCTGACCATACTGGTTTCTCTCTTCAAGTGGCAGCCATTTATTGATTAACGAAATTCACAAGATCACATTCCTCATCGTCAATGGCATCTTCTATACTTTGCTTATGGAAAGTACAATAAATCTTGTTCTTGTGGGTCATATCATATAAAAAATGACATCAAAAGACCCGTAGGGTCATCAGGAGACCACTTGACTTTGAAATTTTTGAATTTTCTTGAGTTATTAGAACATTGTAATATTTTTACCAGCAAGGTGAACACAAATAGACTATAGTTTTTATAGCAGGAAATGCTCTTAATAACTGTTCTTAATTACTGCCAATGTTACTATTAATACTACAAAATCCCTAATAACTAGCTCCTAACTTTTTGTCAATGGTAGTTATACTGCTACAAGTACTATTAACTACTTCCTAGCTAATAGTTGTGCTACTATGAGCTATTGTACACCAAATCTAGCTATTAGTATAACATGTGTAATGATGAGGTCATGATTTTGTTAAGAGCTATTGTTCACCAAATCTAGTTGTTAGTATAACATGTAATGATAAGGTCATCATTTTGTTATCTTTTGTTAGAATATCATTTCAGCACACGTGATGCTATGCAAGAGAGTATTAAGAGAGGAGAATTTATTAGTCAGCAGAATACTCTGGTAATTTATATGGCACAAGGTATATATATAATATGTGTATTGTTTCTCTTGTAATTAGCTAATTATAAAACAAATGCGCACAGTTGCTAGGCAACTGTAATGTAGATACTTTGTATTCCAAGTTGTTACTATAGATATGTCTTTAATATCTGCTTAATGAATAATTATTCATTACTGTATGACATTATTCTTTATTGTCAGGACTATTACATCTAAATTGTCATCATTATTATAATGATATAAACTTTAAATACTACCTCATTACTAACTGGTTTTGTTGTAATTTAACAATTTTTTTGTATTTCTTTTAATAGTAAAAAGTCTGTATCTGACGTTCAAGCTAAAGGTAGGTATGTGTGTTGGATATTGACATACAAGGTGTTCATAGTGTTAAGGATACCAACTTGAATCCTATTATGTATTTATTCAACCACCTTCTGAGAAAGAGCTGGTGAGATTGTGTGTGTATGTTTGTGTCTGAGAGAGAGAGAGAGAGAGACTATTGATTTTCTATAGGAAAGGAGACTAAGAAGTCGTAATACAGAGACAGAAGAAGAAGTCTTCAAAAGAGACTGACAACAGCCAAAGAAAAATGAAATACGGTACATCTTTAGTAAATTCTAATTAATAGTTTGCTGTTTCATTTTTAGCTGAGACCTCTGGATCATTTGATTACATTATATAAAATGATGATGTTGACACAGCTTATACTGAACTTAGAAAGGTTATTGTGGAGGTACAGATCATTATATTATTAAGTACATGTCACCTTGTTCATGTCTAGTTGAGTCTTTAAATATTTAACTCCAATGTCCATCCATTCATTCGTCCATGTATCCAAGTGTTCATTTTTATCTGTCCATTCAACTATCCAAGTACTACACTTCCTTTTTACTCTCCACAATAGGAGATTGAAACTATTAAAAGATACAAAGAGACAAACAAATTGTAATGTTTTTATTGTTTTAAAATCGCTGTCGCTATCATAGATAGGACTGCTATTGTTGTTATGTATTAAATACACTGTAAAAAATTAAATTGTTATTTTTAACAATTACTTTGTAGTTTACATTGGTGGATTACTATGATATATAGAATTTTTGTGAATTACTCATTGTGTAATTTCTCAGTATGTTGTACTTTTACATGCCAACAAATTACACAATGATAATTCACAAAAATTTCTATATTTCATAGTAACCCACTGATGTAAACGACAAAGTAATTGCTAAAATAACAATTTAATTTTTACAGTGTAGTTTATTTTATTAAATTTTATTGTTTCTATAGTATAATAATAATTATATATGACCAGATTTGCAATAAGAGACCACTTTGGTCAAACAATTGTGATATGATTTATGAAAAAAGGGCCACTGTTAAAAACCTCAATAAACAGTCCTTGTATACATAGATGTAGTCCCATGAATAGTTATACATAGCAGCTATATGTATTACAAAACTATTTTTGTGATGTTTTAACAGTTGTCTTTTCATAAATCATGTCACGAGTGTTTTGCCAGAAGTGGTCCCCTTTTGCAAATCAGGTCACGTATTGTTAACATTGATTCATCCCAAAATGATCAAATGATAAACAGCTTTAAATGCAAGAATGATCAAATGATAAACAGCTTTAAATGCAAGAACGATCAAATGATAAACAGCTGTGATGCCAGAATGATCAAATGATAAACAGTTTAACAGTAATGACAGAATAATCAAATGATTAAACAATTTAAATACCAGAATGATCAATTGATTATTAAGAAAATGCAAATTCGTATCGACTAAATGAAGTACTGTGTGAATGTCTACATTAAATGTTCTAGCTCATTAATTTATTCAAGCTCTTTATCCTAATTGATTCAACACATTCTTACATAGAAATACTATAATCATTGATTAATAGTGTTATAGTTTATGATAACCATAATAGTAATAGTCCTATATTATAGAGAGAGACTGATAGAAGTAATGCAATGAGTTTGTTACAGTTGGTAGCTATGATGGCTCCTAGACTTGCAATCTCACTGTTCCTGATCATATACCATCAAACAGCCATTGCAGCTAATGTTCCAAATACTAGACCATCTTCAGGTTAGATATTAATATTGCTCTATGATAGGTAATTACTATAATTATGTACATTTATGGTACAATGACTATTCTTTTCTTCTAGGTGTTCAACTCTATTTAGCATATGAAAACAAAACAATACCAAATTTTCTATGATTCGTGGTGTCATTCTTTGATAAACCTTTCAATACGTGATAATGTCATAGATGCTCTTTGGTGTCCAGACTGCTTTTAATGACAGCCATGTTGGCATGTGGTTTTTCCCTAACAGTAGTCCTAGTTGCTAGTGTTGATACTTTTACAAACCCTGGTACTGAGCCTGTGTTTTCAGTCAGGTCTGTTGGCCAGATTGCATTGGCTAGGGATAATTCATTAAGTGGCTATGAAGGTCTATATACTTGTATTATTCCTGATGAAAGTGGCACCAACCAAACATTAGTTGTTGGAATCTACAGAACTCAGACTTATAATGAGAACAGTGAGTTAAAATGTTATAATAATGATTGTGATGTTGTTTGCACAGATGGTCCTAATGCAGATCCAACTATACAGTTCTCTCTGATTTCAACAAGAATGCTAACCCCTCCAATCTTCACTCTCACATTCAATGTCTCTGATGGACCCTCCCATGATGTCAATTGTACAGATGGAAGTAATCCATTCACCATTGCTAGTGGTGACCTGTCTCGTGTGGTAGTGAATGGAGCAGGATCTGTTTACACAGGTGACAGTGACAGTGAGGATGAGACAGGCTGGTACCCTACAAGTGTACAGTCTCCAATGCTAGAGTGACTAATGGTCCCTTCTCCTGGAGAAAGTGGTCCAATTGCTGCAAGTAGTAGTAGTATAATCACAGCCTATAACAGGTTGTAAATCACTTTAATAGATGGTATGCATATTCACTCTCTCTCCTCTCTCTCTCTCTCTCTCTCCTCTCGTCTCTCTCTCTCTCTCTCTCCCTCCCTCTCTCTGTTACAGTTGCTGGTACTCCTAATATGGTCTGACTGCTACAAGACTGAACACAGGTCTGACTCATGTACAACTTTCCTGGTCATCTGTGTCAGGAGTAGCTGGCTATGAGGTGTTCTATCAAAAAAAACTCAGTAATGGTAGTAGTTCTGTTGGGGTGCAGGGACTACCACTAACACAATGTTGAATATAATATCAGGACTGAGTTATAGTGATACACATAATTTCTTTGTAGTATCATATGGCAGTGAGGGTAGTACAGTACTACCTAGTGATCATAGTAACAATGCTACAATAACATTAAGTAAGTTAGTTCTAGATGGCCACATGACATAAATTGTTGCTTTAATAAGGCCCTCCTGCTATTAATTACTTCAACACTACATTCCTTAGCAACAATATTCATTTGCTATGGACACTACCAGTATTTCTTCCTATTAATTATACAATAATGTACATGTGTCACAGACTTTGTGAACCAGATATTAATGAATTCTTTAAAGAGAAAGTGATTACTCAAATTTCAACACTACATATAGTGAGGATAATATCATATGGCAGTCAATGTATAGTTTGCTATTATTGGTAATTATGGTGACGATAATATCACCTTGGTTGCAAAAGATGTAACTACCGCTTCCTCAGTAAGAGTGACTAATTCAAAATTATGTTAATATTTTATGTTATTTTGATAGCTCCAACTTTAGCTCCCAGTACTATTAATATCACACAGCTATCTTCCAGGTATTATTACAATCTTGAACTTTTCACTTCTCCTTATTATATATTGCTTCTTCACACAATAATATATTTTTTGCATGTCAACTTATTTTTCATTACTCAATTCATCATATCACACATAGTATACGCTCTCTGTAATTTATAATGAATTATAGATTTGTGAACATTTCATGGAATGACATACCTTGTTCTGGACAGAATGGACCTATCATGGTTACATGGGTACACTACGCAAACACAACATTTAGTGACACTGTTAACACCACTCAACCATACTACTACCTTACTGGATTAAAACCTAATACTAGTTATACTGTTAGTATTGCTGCATATAATGTAGCAGGAGTGGGACCCATATGGAGCCATGAAACCATCACAACTGGTAAGATAATTTTCAATATCATAAAACTTATTTCCTTTGTTTTATATAGCAATATTAGCAAGTAAAGTGATAAAAACTTTACATACACAATACAATATACTGATGTTAAATTTATGTGGAGTCAACCATTAATATTAGCTATCCTATTAAAGGATATGAACTATGTTATGGTACATCAAGTAAACCATTGTATTATGACAACTAATACTACAGCATTGGTCACTAACATACTACCTAATATCACATATAATGTCTATGTTAGAGCTGTTACAGATTATGGAGTGGGAGTATCATCAATGCTACAAATCAAGGTTCAAATATCAGGTAGAAATGAGTGATAGATTAGTGAGCCAATGATGGATGGACAAGAAGATAAAGTATTAGTTATACTAAGACAACACTTGTCTCTCTAATAGCTTTACTAAATGTTTCTTTTGAGTTCTTTGATGATGCTCTTCTTATCAGATGGTTACCATATTCCTCACTCTACATTTCACAACAAGCTTATATTGTTGTACAATATAAAGAACAAAATCAAGATATTACTAAGTCTATCAGTATTCCTCTTCATGTGTCAGTAATAGCTATAGCTGTCTGAAAACAAGGCCTAGAATATACAGTACAATTATATATCATCAGTATTATCAATGGAACTGAATATGAAAGTGACATCAAAGAGATTGCCATTACTCCTACCCAAACATACTACATTGTCTACTAGTATATCTCTTTAGTAATACAACAGTAACCACTCCAACAGATAATATTGCTACTTCAGTTAATACTTCATATCAATAGCTGTATGGGGATTAATTGGTGTGATATGTATAATATTATGATTGGAGTTGTGTTACTGACTGCATTGATAGTGATGTACAAGAAAGCTAAGAAGCTAACAACAAGTAAGATTTACATTATGTTTTAATATCAAAATAATTGTATCATTGACAGTTGTAAATAATTTTGTATAAATAATTATATATATCAAAATGACCTAACTGTGACATGATTGTGAAAATATGCTCTCAACATATATATACATATATCATTGATGTTTTACTATTCCTCCAGGTTATAGAAACACTGCTAATACTGCTAAAAATGAATTTGACAAGTAAGCAATACACACTAATTAATGTCTATAGTGGCATTATACAATGATATATTAATATAATTTATTGCTCTTATTCAAATGTATTACACACAGAAATGCTTTGGTCTACTGTGCGCATATGGAAACCATACTTTTTCTTTTCAATCTCCATTATTAATGAAGAACATGAGTTACAACAAGTTGAACAAAATAGTAGTTTGTACGAGTCTATAACAGAAATGACTGTTAATGTATGTGATTATGCTATTATTGAAAATCAAAATGTTTGAACTAAATTTTGTTTTTTTTGTGCATGTCAAAGTCAATGGTATTTTTCACCTTCTTAATTTGCTAGTCAGTTAATTATGTTTTGTAACTTTATATACTTAAGATATTAATTTTTTATTGATATTTGACATTCTTAAAAGGAAATGTTAGAGTAATTTTATTCTTGATAGTATTATTGAATATCTTTGTCATGACAACATTTAAACTATTAATACACTGTATGTATGTAAGGACAAAATAATAATATCATTATGTTACCTAATAGGCTTTATTATAATATTAAAATGAAATTAATAATAATTGACATATTGGTAGCAAACCAAATAATACTAATAGATCAAATTAATTTAAGTAGTTAAAATAATTGGGCAAATATTTAATTTTAATTTGAACAAGGACTTCATCATTTTAAAAGTTACTGATTTATTTTACTGTGATATAAATTCATTCAACAGGTATTCATTATTACTTATGTATATGTAATTCCATTCATAAGCTATATAAATGATAATAAACTTGTACTTATCTTAAAGTACAGTGTATATAGTAAAAGAGAAATAGGATTATATACAAATATTGTCATAATGATTTTACTTTATTAATAAGAAAGAATAAACCAATATTATTTATCACCTTCATGATTCAGTCTCATATCTGTTTTAATAGTAACACTCTTTGTTATACTGACATCCAATTATTTAAACCCTTAGTCATTTGGACAACGCTATTTTTACAGTGGCATATCACAAATGTATGTACCATATTTTGAAAACATTAATTTTATTAATTTTAAATTAAGTAGAAACAAATGGCAAAACATTTTAAAAATCAAACAAGGACATCAATATATTAATATTAATATCAATATACTTTTTAAAACAACAAAAAATATAACCAATATTGATAACATAAAAAAAACCAGTATAATAGGATAATAGTTTAAACATAATATGATTACTGGTTAGCATATTTCTCATACACATTAAGGTTCTTTAAAAAATCACGAATATTATCACCAACTTGACAACCTTCCACCATAGGGCCTTCTATTGCCTCTAGCAATGCCTCCCATGTAGCCTCCTTGGATTTCTTCTGTATCCATATACTAATCATTATTGCCAGATTCTTCTCTTCTAGGTTCTTGCTTATATTCAGGCTATTTAGATCTGCTGGGCTAACTTCTAGTGCTGTACCAATCATGAACCACTGGTCCTTAATAGACATAAGTCACACTCACAGCATCTTTGTTGGTAGGGACTTTAGAAAGAATTTGACGAATATCTGGATTAATGATAGAAACATATTACCCAACAAATTCTTATGTGACACATATTTAAATAGTACTAAGGAGTATTTACTTGAAAATATTTATATCAAATGTAAACACAAGACTGGCAAGAGTATGAGATGACTCTGAGTACTATAGAACAAGTTTTCAAGTACTTTTAGTTTCCATTATAACTAAATGCAAGCAATACTTCGTCTGACTTATGGGGTATAAATTTGTTGTTAGAAAACTATTTCATGATCTTACATAGTCTAGATATTCCTCCTTGGGGATGCATGAGAAAGGTATAGCAAAGGACATAATTACAACTTTAATTAATTACGACAAGCAAAAATAAAGAAGCTATTAAAACACCTGCAACAGTGATCTCACTATTTAATACATGTTGGCTATGTTTCAAGAACCAACAGATACTAATTTATAAGACAGTCTTGTCTTGATAGCAAGAATCAAACAGTTTCTTTCAATTCATATATGAAGATATTAGAGAATCAACAACAGTTACAACCAATGTTATACTTTTCATTATTTTGAAAACCTCTTCTATTAACATAACTTCCAGTCCCAATCCTAAGTGAGCTATATGTTCTAGAAACCCAAGTAGTTAATTGTGTCTGACCAATCAGAATGGTTTATTTATGTTATTTATATACAATTATAATTATTAAAAATTGACAATTTAAGTGTTTTTAATGTCAATGGTTATAGCTACTTTGTTTACACTTCATTCAAAACTTGAAGTTATGCTCATTTCTAACATTTAGTCCAATATAATGGTTACATATTTATAAAATCTGAAGACATTATTAAGGCTGAAAGAGTTAACTAGCATGTCTCAGCCTATTTAAGTAATTTATTCAGATAAATCTATCTAACTATCACTAACAACTGCTGCTAATCAATAATCTACCTCTATCTGAGATAGATATAATTATTTGTATAAGTATGGCATGAAGGGGGTGGGGTGATGTTAATTTTAATGCCATTGTACTACTCTGTGTTCTAAATTGATAACTTAAATCATTGCATCTATTTTTTTAGAACACTTTATGTAGTTATTTTCTACAAGAATCAAACATATTATGCAGCAATATTATAACTAGTATGAAGTGGAAAATTAATACATTTACTGAAAGAAACAAAAATAATATAGGATTGTCCAGTTTCTGATGTGAGTAAACATTATCTTAACATGTAAGTTAGTTATCTCTTGAGCTTTAACATAGAAAAAAAGACTTCCAAGTTTTGAGAGATTCTGACATAATATAAATTTGTATTTCTGCTGATATATTCTATGGATAATTCAAGTCATCCCTACATAAGTAATGCTACTGTCTATGTAGTGCAATAGTAAATAGTATATCCTTATAACTAGCAGTTGAAACAATGCAATGTTAACTTATATTTAGATTTCAATTTGAAGATAACTTACATGTATTGGCACTACTAATTTAAGGTATCCTCGGTATTGAAAGTAAGTAAAGTATACATTCCCTCACTCATTACCCCAAATGAAATTAATATCACATGATTAACATAAAATTTTTAATCAATTGTCACATTAAATAGCTTTGAGATTACATTAATAATAATAATCAGTAATCAAATAATCAATGCTTATTACTACTTCCATAACAAAACTTAATAATGACAAAATTAATTTAGGGTTTCATTTTACTCTATACAATCACTTTGTGGTTTATATTAATGACAAGAAAACTGCTAGCTCAATCAATAATTTTATTTCCAATGACTACAATAGAGAAATGGATTATCACAATTATTGTATATCAGTAATATCATAACTTACTTGTTAGATAATCATAAAAGTGTAGAAAAATTAAAATAATATTACAGTTATAATCCAAACAATTATTATTACATGTTTGTCTACAAAAAATAGGGAAATAAAGAAATACAGTTAGTTAATACATGCCTTCTTCAAGTTTAAGTTCTGAAAATATCTTATTGAAATCACAATAGGATATCAAACCTATTTATCTTAAACAATGATTTAATAACAAATTACCAATAAATATAGGAGCTATATATATGCCTCTGATAAATTCAGAAATTGTCCCATTGTGTTAGTATTATTTTATTTGTATACTGACATTCACTATTTAAAATCCTTAGTCATTGACAACAGTTTTTTACAGTGGCATATCACAATTTCACAAATATATGTAACATATTGTATGGTCTTCAGTCTTTTGATAATACCTGTATTTAATTTAGTAGAAATGAATGGATTTGGCCCAAACGTTTTAAAATTAATTTGAAGGAGGATGTATTAGCTATTAAAAAGAAATTAGGGCTCTAATACATTAAATTCTACATAGTTTTTAAAACAACAAAAAAAGATTAACAAATATTGATAATATATAAAAAACAACAGCATAATCCAATCACTGGTTGGCGTACTGGTCAAACATATTAGGGTTTTTAAAAAAATCACGAATGTCCTTTCCAACTTGAAGACCTTTCACCATAGGACCTTCTACTGCGTCTAGCAATGCCTCCCATGTAGCTTCCTTGGCTTTCTCCTGTTTCCATTTACTAATCATTATTGCCAGATTCTTCTCTTCTAGGTTCCTGCTTATATCCAAGCCATTTAGATCTTCTTGGCTAACTTCTAACGCAGTACCAATCATGAACCACTTGTCCTTAATTGGTATCAGTTTACTCACGGCATCTTTGATGGTAGGGACTTTAGAAAGAATATGACGAATATCTGCATGGATTAATAATAGAACATATTATTCAACCAAATTCTTATGCTAAACATATTTAAATAGTGCTAATGAGAATTTACTTGAACTTTAATTAAGTAAATTCATGATTTGTCAAATTTCTAATGTGATGATTAAATATTATTGTAACTTTAAGTCAGTTATCACTCGAGCTTAGATGTAGAAAAAAAAGCTTCCAAGTTTTTAAAAAATATTCTTTACATGTTATAAATTAGTATTTTTGCTAATAGATTTCTATGGACAATTCAAGTCATCTCTACATAAGTAGTGCTATTGTCTACATAGTGCAGTAATAAATCAACATTATAATGAATGCCAGGTTCTAGTAATTACAGTGTCATAATGTAATTATTAACTGAGTTTGGGAGATTAATGCAAAGGGCAGTTAATGCTACAGTATGTTTTTACCTCTTAGTTGAGTTGTGGTTTGCACAGTAGCATATAAATACACAACTGACATGTTAGCCTATGATAAAAGATACAGTATTAAAATAAAGAGAAGATCTCTGTGGCATAACTAGATATTTCGTTGTTGATGATGTAGCTTTACTTACATCTGATGCTACCATTCTTTTAGATGGCATCTCTTCAACTGTTTCCATTACATTTTCAGTTGACTTGTCATGATGACCTACATGGCATTCAAAGTATACTTCTCTTATTCACTGCTTCAATTGTCATAATATACAATTATAAAATAGAGCAACGAAAACAAACATACTATTATATTAATACAATATGCCATGTGGTCGATTATAAGACTGCTTGACATGCAAAAGCCAGGCAGTGTCTGACAATACTATAGACACATATAAGTATTAATATGAAGAACTTCACTGCTATATGAATTGTATATAATGTTAAGTTACTAATGTTAAATTCAAAAGACTCTTTAGAATTTAGTAAAAGCATTACATAAATTCTACCTCTTTCACTTGTGTTAAAGGTTGCTCAGTAGTATATGGACCAACAACAGGCACACCATCCTAAAAGCAATTGTATAATATTTATGATATTACAAATTACTATGAGTACATACCTGCTTTGGTAGTATCTCTCCTTTAAACCAAACTGCTTCCTCAGCACTAGGCATGCGATATGATCGATTGTTTTCACAACAAATTGGCACATTAACTAATTGCTCCTCTCCAATCATAAGGTAGTGAGGATCACTGCTTTTAAGACATTGCTTGCAAATGTACTGAAACTCTTTGGTAATAGGGATAGATTGGAATGATTCACTTCGCAAATCCCGATGACTTCCAAGGACTTGCTCAACCTGCTGTCCACAGTATTGTAGAACAGTCAATAGCTTTCTGACATACAGCATTATGGATTTAAAGGCTGGATTATCAGGCGCATATCGCAACACATCAACTTGTATAGCAAAATGAAGATCAGTCAGAATGATGTGATCAATAGGTGGCTCGCCATATGTAAAGGAGACACGATTGCGATATATTCCATCTTTAAATACAAGTGAACACTTGCACAATGGATTACTGGTAAAAGAAGTAACAAAACGTGTGAAGAAGCCTGGAGGTACAAATTTAGTACTAAAGATAATGTGTAGAGGAGTAGCTCGGAAATAATAGCCATGTGGATCATCAGAAGGATCTCCTTTGAATGACTTCAGCATTGCTGGTAAAAAAAACTGCTTTGACAGTTGGATCATGATATTCCTTGGTAGTAACTGGAGCAGCAAGACAAAAATTAACCAATAGTTCAATAATGGCTTCTGGACTTAACTCAGTAGTAAATCCAATCCAATAGACACATACAATGTCTCTACTAGAATGCCCTTTTCCTGTAACAATGTCAACATTTTTCTTTTTCGTCCTTCTCTTCCATCTAAAGTAAATAAATTGCCAAGTGTGTCTATAAACCATTTGGGTTTAATAATGACTTTATCCTTCAGCCCTTCAATATGGGGATAGAAGAGCACAACCCTAGATCATGGTAAAAGAGGAGGGCTTTAGGGACATCATCATGTGGAATTTTACAAGCTACTCCAATAGCATGAGCTTCTTCAAGATTAATCACACATTTTTTTTTCAAACATTTGGATAACTTTACGAAAGAGAACCCAACTGATTGGAGTTCTGACAATGAGTTTGTCATGAGTGAACTGACAAATGGCTCTTCGTAATATAGTGATATTGGGGTCTTCATCATTTCCTTTACCAGAAGTAGTGTTATCAATGATTAAGGTGTCTTCAATGAGTTCAAATAGGCTTTATCCTTGTAATGATATTCAATCTGCTCTACAACTGCTTTCTTCTCTTCTTTGGTTTTCAAAATATCACCATGAGTGCCAATGCAATACATGCCAGGGTATTCACAAAGACTACCATCCTGTTCTTGCCGAATTAGATGACAATAAATGCTAGCCATCCAATTGAGCATCAGATCAAGTGTAGTCACATTTACCACCTCATCAAAGATTTTATGTCCAGCCCTATGCTGCACAGACTGCCATCTTTCGTTAAAATCTTTTGATGCATCAAACATGAGGAGAAACATTGTACGAGGAGTGAGGAATGCAGGGAGTATTTCAAGAAAAACAGGTTGACCACCACAATCCCAAATGTGCAAAAATGGTTGAGGTTTAATGCTTTTAAGATCATCTGTTGACATTTTCTCAGAAAGTAATATGGCTCTTGACAAAATATTATTAACATTAGCACCCTCTATATCTTCAATTTGGTGTGAAGACAGTGAAGAAGCATTTATCATAGAAGCTATAGGGTAGAGTGCTGAGGCTGTAATTTTACTGTGAACAGACATGGTATTAGAAGGATCATGATATACCAAAGCAAGTAGTTTTGCAAGTTCATCAATTTCATCAAGAAGGTTACTTCTACTAATTTGTCATCATCTTCCTGATTAATGTTGTACCACTGTTGCCAAAAGGCCGAACACAGCTGACATCAGATATAACAGTACTGGTAGTGTGGGGTTCCCAAGGCAGTTTCATCAACGATCGTTTCAAACTAGTTTTTCCAACACCTGCACTACCAAGAAGCATGATACGACCATATGCTACATCCATTTCGCCTTTATCCAGTGCTCTCATATAAGCATCTACAACATGTATATAATTATTAGAAATAAAGACATAATATTATTAGATCCAATAAATGAATTATTGCTTATACAAACTTTATTGTAATCATTTTATTTAATTTTTTAATTTAATTAACTTTACCTCTTCTTTCCTTCCATTCCTATATTCAGTACACAACATAAGTGTTCATCACAGGAGTATTCAAATGGTAAAAAAAAACATTAATAATAGATATAACTACATCTACCTTTAAAATATAACCAATTAGTTCACTATGCCTACATGTACATAAAAAGTATTCAAAAATATTTTGACACATTCTAAACTTTGAATTTTTTTCATTTCTTTGCATGTTATATTACAAAAGAACGATGATATTACCATCACTGGCCATTTCATTTGCCAGCATAATTTAGCTAAAGCAATCACTACCATGCTCAATGATACACTATGTTATACAATATTACATTAGTAGTTATGATTTAGTGACAAATATACATTCACATACTTACTCTCTAAATAGTTGTGGTAATTGGAAGGTGTGTCATCAATCATAATAGGATCATTGATGAAAAGAAAGAGAAAAATGGAAATTAATAACAAGAAAAATCATGAAGAATTAAAAATGCACTAGTGAAATTATATAAAATACACTTATGTTATACATTATCACATCAATTGTTATGATTTAGTGACAAATATGTATTGTACATACTTACTTTCTAAATAGTTGTAGCAATTGGAAGGGGCAACGTAAGTGAATACAAGGTTGTTGATGAGAAAGAAAAGTATAATGAAAATTAATAACACAAAAACAATTATTAAGAATCAAAAATATACTAGTGAAATTATATAAAATACACTATGTGATATAGTATCACATCAATTGTTATGATTTAGTGACAAATATACATTGCACATACTTACAATCTAAATAGTTGTAGCAAATGGAAGGTGGGTCATCAATGATTATAGGATTATTGATAAAAAGAACGAGAAAATGAAAAGTAATACTAAGGGTGATAGTTAAGAATTAAAATAAAACTAGTGAAACTATATAAAATACACTATGTTATACATTATCACATCAATTGTTATGATTTACTAACAAATATACATTGCACATACTTACTTCCTAAATAGTTATAGCAATTGCAGAGTGGTCATCAGTTATAACAGGATGAAGAAAAAAGAAAAATTAAAATTAATAACAAGAACGATTATAAGAATTAAAACATTGCACATACTTACAGGCTAAATAGAATTGAAAGGTGAGTCATCAGTGATTACAGGATCATTGATGAGCAGACAGAGAAAATAAAAATTAATAACAAGAACGACCATTAAGAGTTAAAAATAAACTAGTGAAACTATATAAAATACACTATGTTATATATCATCACATCATTTTTATGATTTGTAATAAATATACATTACGCATACTTACTTCCTAAATAGTTGTAGCAATTGGAAGGTAAGTCATTAGTGATTACAGGATTATTGATGAGGAGAAAGAGAAAATGAAAATTAATAACAAGAACGACCATTAAGAGTTAAAAATAAACTAGTGAAACTATATAAAATACACTATGTTATACATTATCACATCAATTGTGAATATTTTGTAAGATATATACATTGCACATACGTACTTCCTAAATAGTTGTAGTAATTGGAAAGTGGGTCATCAGTGATAATTGATAAGGAGAAGAGAAAATTGAAAATTAATAACAAGAACAACCATTAAGAGTTAAAAATAATCTAGTGAAACTATATAAAATACACTATGTTATACATTATCACATCAATTGCTATGATTTAGTCACAAATATACATTGCACATACTTACACTCTAAACAGTTGTAGTCATTGGAAGGTAGGTCATCAATGATTATAGAATCATTGATGAGGAAAAAGAAAAAATGAAAAAAAGATTGATAACAAAAAAATAATTAAGAAATAAAAATGAAGTAATGAACTATATACAATACACTATTTTATACATTATCATATCAATTGTTATAATTTAGTGACAAATATACATTGTAGATACTTACAATCTAAACAGTTGTAGTCATTGGAATGTAAGTCAATAGTGATTACAGGATCATTGATGAGGAAAAAGAAAAAATTGAAAAAAAGGTTAATAACAAAAACAATAATTAAGAAATAAAATGAAGTAATGAAACTATATAAAATACACTATGTTATACGTTATCATATCAATTGTTAAGATTTACTGACAAATATATGTTGCAGATACTTACACTCTAAATAGTTGTAGTAATTGGAAGGTGGGTCATCAGTGATAACAGGATCATTGATGAGGAGAAAGAGAAAAAGAAAATTAACAACAGAACAATCATTAAGTATCAAAATAAACTAGTGAAACTATATAAAATATACTATTTTATACATTATCATATCAATTGTTAAGATTTACTGACAAATATACATTGCGCATACTTAATCTCTAAATAGTTGCAGTAATTGGAAGGTGGGCATCAATGATAACAGGATCATTGATAAGGAGAAAGAGAAAAAGAAAATTAACAGCAAGAACAATCATTAAGTATCAAAAATAAACTAGTGAAATAATATAAAATACACTATGTTATACATTATCACATCAATTGTTAAGATTTACTAACGAATATACATTGCACATACTTACTCTCTAAATAGTTGTTGCAATTAGAAGGTGGGTCATCAGTTATTACAAAATCATTGATGAGGAGAAAGACAATTGAAATGAATAACAAGAATGATCATTAAGACTTAAAATAAACTAGTCAAACTATATAAAAATACACTATGTTATACATTATCACATCATTTGTTATGATTTATTGACAAATATACGTTGTACATACTTACTCTCTAAATAGTTTGTAGCAATTGGAAGGGCCATCATAAGCGATTACAGGATCATTGATGAGAAAGAAGAGTATAATGAAAATTAATACAAAAAAAATTATTTAGAATCAAAAATAAACTAGTGAAATTATATAAATTACACTATGTTATACATTATCACATCAATTGTTATGATTTAGTCACAATATACATTGTACAATACTTACAGGCTAAATAGTTGTAGCAATTGGAAGGGCCATCATAAGCAATTACAGGATCATTGATGAGAAAGAAGAGTATAATGAAAATTAATAACAAAAAAATTATTTAGAATCAAAAATAAACTAGTGAATTATATAAATTACACTATGTTATACATTATCACATCAATTGTTATGATATACTGACAAATATACAGTGCACATACTTACAGGCTAAATAGTTGTAGCAATTGGAAGGGCCATCATAAGCGATTACAGGATCATTGATGAGAAAGAAGAGTATAATGAAAAAATTCATAACAAAACAATTATTAAAAATCAAAAATAAACTAGTGAAAATTATATAAAGTACACTATGTTATACATTATCACATCAATTGTTATGATTTACTGACAAATATACAGTGCACATACTTACAGGCTAAATAGTTGTAGCAATTGGAAGGGCCATCATAAGCGATTACAGGATCATTGATGAGAAAGAAGAGTATAATGAAAAAATTAATAACAAAAAATTATTAAGAATCAATAATAAACTAGTGAAATTATATAAAGTACACTATGTTATACATTATCACATCAATTGTTATGATTTACTGACAAATATACAGTGCACATACTTACATCCTAAATAGTTGTGAGTTGTAACAAATTGAAATGTGGGTCATCAATGATTACAGGATAATTGATAAAAAGAATGAGAAAATGGAAAGTAATAATGGAACAATCATTAAGAATCAAACATAAACTAGTGAAACTATATAAAATACACTATGTTATACATTATCACATCAATTGTTTTGATTTAGTGATAGATATACATTGTATATACTTACCAACTAAATAGTTGTAGTAATTAAAAGGTGGGTCATCAGTGATTGTAGCATAATTGATGAGGAAAAAGAGAAAATTGAAAATTAATAATCATTAAAAATTAAAAACAAACTAGTGAATCTATATAAATACATGATGTTAGACATTATTACATCAATTGTTATGATTACGTGACAGATATACATTATAGATACTTACATACTAAATATTTGTAGCAATTGGAAGCCGGGTCATCAGTGATAACAGGATAATTAAGAAAAGAATGAGAAAATGAAAAGTAATAACAAGAACGATCATTAAGTATCAAAAGTAAACTAGTCAAACTATATAAAATACACTGTTATACATTATCACATCAATTGTTATGATTTACTAACAAATATATATTGCAAATACTTACATTCTAAATAGTTGTAGCAAATGAAGGGCCATCATTAGAGATTACAGGATCATTGATGAGAAAGAAGAGTATAATGAAAATTAATAACAAAAAAATTATTAAGAATCAAAAATAAACTAGTGAAACTATATAAAATAAACTATGTTATACATTATCACATCAATTGTTATGATTTAGTGACAAATAGACATTGCAAATACTTACATCCTAAATAGTTGTGAGTTGTAACAAATTGGAATGTGGGTCATGAATGATTACAGGATAATTGATAAAAAGAATGAGAAATTGAAAAGTAATAATAAGAACAATCATTAAGAATCAAACATAAACTAGTGAAACTATATAAAATACACTATGTTATACATTATCACATTCAATTGTTTTGATTTAGTGATAGATATACATTGTAAATACTTACCAACTAAATAGTTGTAGTATTTAAAAGGTGGGTCATCAGTGATTGTAGCATAATTGATGAGGAAAAAGAGAAAATTGAAAATTAATAATCATTAAAATTAAAAACAAACTAGTGAATCTATATAAAATACATGATGTTAGACATTATTACATCAATTGTTATGATTACGTGACAGATATACATTATAGATACTTACATACTAAATATTTGTAGCAATTGGAAGCCGGGTCATCAGTGATAACAGGATAATTAAGAAAAGAATGAGAAAATGAAAAGTAATAACAAGAACGATCATTAAGTATCAAAAGTAAACTAGTCAACTATATAAATACACTGTTATACATTATCACATCAATTGTTATGATTTACTAACAAATATATATTGCAAATACTTACATTCTAAATAGTTGTAGCAATTGGAAGGCGGGTCATCAGTGATAACAGGATCATTGATGAGTAGAAAGAGAAATTGAAAATAATAACAAGAACGATCATTAAGATTTAAAAATAAATAAGTGAAACTATATAAAATACACTATGTTATACATTATCACATCAATTGTTATGATTTACTAACAAATATATATTGCAAATACTTACATCCTATATAGTTGTAGAAATTGGAAGGCGGTCATCAGTGATAACAGGATCATTGATGAGGAAAAAGAGATAATTAAAAATTAATAACAAGAGCAATCATTAGGGATTAAAAATTAACTAGTGAAACTATATAAAATACACTACAAATATACATTGCACATACTTACACTCTAAATATTTGTAGTAATTGGATAGTGGGTCATCAGTGATAACAGGACCATTGATGAGGAAAAAGAGAAAATTAAAAAGTAATAATAAGAACAATCATTATGGATTAAAAATAAACTAATGAAACGATATAAAATACACTATGTTTGACATTATTAGATCAATTGTTATAATTTACATTGGACATACTTACTTTCTAAATAGTTGTAGTAATTGGAAGGTGGATCATCAGTGATTACAGGGATAATTGATGAAATAAAAGAAAAAAATTAAAATTAATAACAAAAATAATCATTAATAATTAAAAACAAACTAGTGAAACTATATAAAATACACTATGTTAGACATTATTTAATCAATTGTTATGATTTACAGAGAAATAACATTGCACATCCTTACTCTCTAAATAGTTATAGTAATTGGAAGGTGGATCATCAGTGATTACAGGATAATTGATGAAATAAAAAAAATTTAAAATTAATAACAAAAATAATCATTAATAATTAAAAACAAACTAGTGAAACTATATAAAATACACTATGTTAGACATTATTACATCAATTGTTATGATTTAAAGAGAAATAAACATTGCACACACTTACTTTCTAAATAGTTTGCAGTAATTGGAAGGTGGGTCATCAATGATTACAGGATAATTGATAAAATAATGACAAAATGAAAAGTAATAACAAGAACGATCATTAAGAATCAAACATAAACTAGTGAAACTATATAAAATACACTATGTTATACATTATTACATCAATTGTTATGATTTAGTGACAAATATACAGTGCACATACTTACTCTCTAAATAGTTGTAATAATTAGAAGGGCCATCATAAGCGATTACAGGATCATTGATGAGAAAGAAGAGTATAATGAAAATTAATAGCAAAAAAATTATTTAGAAACAAAACTTAACTAGTTAAATCATATAAAATACACTACGTTATACATTATCACATCAATTGTTATGATTTACTGACAAATATACAGTGCACATACTTACAGGCTAAATAGTTGTAGCAATTGGAAGGGCCATCATAAGCGATTACAGGATCATTGATGAGAAAGAAGAGTATAATGAAAATTAATAACAAAAAATTATTTAGAATCAAAAATAAACTAGTGAAATTATATAAAATACACTATGTTATACATTATCACATCAATTGTTTTGATTTAGTGATAGATATACATTGTAGATACTTACATACTAAACATTTGTAGCAATTGGAAGGTGGGTCATTAGTGATAACAGGATCATTGATAAAAAGAATGAGAAAATGAAAAGTAATAATAAGAACAATCATTAATAATTACTAATAAACTAGTGAAACTATATAAAATACACTAAGTTATACATTGTAACATCATTTAGTCACAAATATACATTGTAAATACTTACATTCTAAATAGTTGTAGTAATTAAAAGTGGGTCATCAGTCATTACAGAATCATTGATGAGGAGAAAGAAATTGAAATTAATAAGAAGAACAATCATTAAGAGTTAAAAATAAACTAGTGAAACTATATAAAATACGCTATGTTATACATTATCACATCAATTATTATGATTTAGTCACAAATATACATTGCAAATACTTACATTCTAAATAGTTGTAGTAATTGGAAGGTGGGTCATCAGAGATTACAGAATCATTGATGAGGAGAAAGAGAAAATTGAAAATTAATAACAAAAATAATCAATTAAAATAAAACAATTACAAAGTTATTACAATCATAATGTTAATTGTTATTATTATTGTTTATAACACATTTATAACATGTTATATGTACTTACTGGATTTTTACTGTAATATCTTTTAGCCATTGTCACACTGGTACTATATATGCTATTAAAATATATATATTTAGTTAAAGATATCAACATTGTTGTATCATTAATAAAAATGATTTCTGTATAAACTAATTAACAAAAAGATACTTAACATGTGGCCTAAAACAATCACCTGATGTTCTAAGTACCTGGTTGAAGATCACTTGTATCAAATCAATGGTATCGTCCTTACATTATAGCACAAGTACATAATTCAATAATATATCACTGATATCATAAATGATTCAGATAGTTGGTGAACATCCTTCATTATTTGCATCAATTATGTTATGTTATTATGTTACTACCTGTGCTATTATGTAGAGATGATGCAACTACCATCCTTACTCTCTTGTTTGCATTCTTTTGTACTGATATTAGTTATCACTACATTTACTTTATTTCTTAGAAAATTCTTTTATTCACTTCTGTATATAAAATTATATGTACTTTGGTATTCCTTATAATTTTGCTATATTTGGACCTACTTCATAAAATATAAAGACTGATATTGTCTGTAATGTTTTGTAGAGCTAGGCCTACTTCATAGTCAGACAACAATGATAGTGTTATTAATATTAATGATAATTTATGCACACAGGAATAAGAAAGCAATTTAGGTTAGGGTTTAGCATTTATTCACACCATTCATTAATTAACTATCATAACAGATTACTTAGCAATAGTTAGGGAGTGGCTTAGCATTCTTAATAGGTCTAAAGCTTCCACATGCCCTCAGTGTGACCTGTTGACACTCTACATATGTAGGATAACAGATGAGGACAAGACTATATAGTAGCAATTATCTAAATGAAGATAGCATTTCTGCCCTTTTTTGTTGAGCAAAGTTGGCATTAATACCAGACTAAGTGATCCTGATCACATGTTGGAATCAAAAATCTACAATACAATGTTCAAAAAATTATAGTGACCTGACATATGCTATAACATGGTGTTAAAGACTTACAATATAGTACGAAAAGTACTCAATACAGAAAGACTAGTAATAGAAAAGTTCCCAACGATGTTCAAACCTAAAAATAATCAACTATATTTACTTTAATTAGTTTATTAACACATACTTTCATATAAAAGAACACTTGTTAATTATAGTTTATGAAGCGCCATTAGTAAACACAACAAGTATATATTCACACGCATGCGCATAATCAACCACTAGCATGGCACACGCTCACGTATTTAATTACAGCAGCATTGACATTCCACCTAACCAACTATTGAACTCACTCTTATGACACCTAGTCAAAGAAACTCTCTGTAATATTAACTGCTATAATGGTCAGTAGTTTAGGTTATGACACTAACAGTTTGAGTTAGGAAAGTTCTAGGTAACTATAAATTAAAGTTGACATGTATCTTTAGATACAGGGACAATACATCCTACACTGATAGCATTTTATAGTATTGGTGTTGAGTTTAAATCTATCAATGTAATATATACATACATGTTAAAATACAATACAATTCAATTTACTTGGTATGATATCTCTTATTAAAATTTGTTGGCTTATAATTTTTAATTTTTACCCTCTGTAAGTTGCTATTGCAGCTTTTCACTCACACAATATTGTAATGTAAGACTTAGTACTAATAATAATTCTTGATCCTTATTAATTATGTCTCATTATGAGTGTTTTATATATATTAACATGTAGTAATAATATTGAAGTTTTGACAATATTTCAGTATCTAGTAATGAAAGTATGACATTGTAATGATCATTACTAAAATGTTCATAATAATAATATTTATTAAGTCAACTATTACCAGAATCTTTGTAAGTATAGTTTATTTTTATGTTCTTGTTATTTTAATTCCATGAGGTTCCACTTCAACAGAATATCTATGTGTATTCAAAAGAGTTAACAATATATATTATTATGTTTAACAGTTCTTATGAATTGTTAAACTGGCCCTTCTTTTTATATTGCCGCAAATCCCTCATTTTAGCTGTAGAACACTTGAAAAGACTGAAGTCTAATATAATTTTATGTAATACACTATCCTGTGGTAGTATAATCACTGAGTACAAGGATTTGTCATATGATTGAATATATACTGTCACTTATAGCATTATCTAGTTCTCTTAGACCAAATCTGGTAAGTCTTCTTAAACAGAAACAATTTAAAATAAACATATAGTGCTAGTCATGAATAAAACCTTATTTCTTTGCAGGTACCAGTAATGTCATAACCAATCCTTTTATCATGCCACCTGCTCCTAAGTGATCTTAATTAATACTGATCATCTCTTTATTTAAAAGGACCTATGTTTGATATACACTTAATGTCACTTGTTTTACTTTCTTACTTCCTTCATAACATCTTTTAAATTACACATATCTGTGGCTACTAAAAGTGGAGCTGCCAATATATACCATATACTATACTCAGTACAATATTCAGTGCGTACAAGGACAATGAACAATGAACATGTTTACATGAGGTGTACAACCCTACATGACATAACAATCATCAGAAATACTTTAATATAATATAATATTACTTGTCCAAAAGTCATTAAAAAGTCTGGATCATTCAACCTCTGATTGGACCTGTAAAATGTACATATAAAGGATAATACTAGTAGAGTAAGATATGGGAGTAAAATGTTTAAATGTTTATGGGAGTTTAATGTAGTAACACATTAAAAATGTAAACAGTTCAGGTGACTCTGGAGGTACCACCTCCTTGGTTTATATTATTAATTGTTACTATATTAATACCTGCATAATCTCCTAGATCAGCATTGCCCTCTACAATTGCAGCTGTTGAAGTCCAGTCATCATGATGATCAGGTCCAATTCTCCAGGAGTTAGCGTATTGGTACATCCATTCCCATGGTTTGTTAACACCCCATTCACATGAGTTAAAAAATGGGCTTACCAGTTCAATTGCAGAGTATATGAATAGCTCCAACTTTAGCTTCCAGTACTATTAATATCACACAGCTATCTTCTAGGTATTACTACAATCTTGATCTTTTTCACTTCTCCTTATTATATATTGCTTATTCACACATAATATATTTTTGCATTCACTTATTTTCATTGTTCATTCATCATATCACACACAGTATATGCTCTTTATAATAATTATAGATTTGTGAACATTTTATGGAATGACATACCTTGTTCTGGCAGAATGGACCAATCATTGGTTATATGGTACACTACACTAACACAACATTTAGTGACACTGTTAACACACTCAACCATACTACTACCTTACTGGATTAAAACCTAATACTAGTTATACTGTTAGTATTGCTGCATATAATGTAGCAGGAGTGGGACCATATGGAGCCAATGAAACCATCACAACTGGTAAGATAATTTTCAATATCATAAATACTTATTTTCCTTTGTTTTATGTAGCAATATTAGCAAGTAAAGTGATAAACTTTACATACACAATACAATATACTGATGTTAAATTTATGTGGAGTCAACTCTTAATATTTAGCTATCCTATTAAAGGATATGAACAAGGACTTCATCCTTAATTTTTAAAAGTTACTGATTTATTTTACTGTGATATAATTCATTCAACAGGTATTCATTATTACTTATGTATATGTAATTCCATTTATAAAGCTATAGAAATGATAAATAAACTTGTACTTATCTTAAAGTACAGTGTACATAGTAAAAGAGAAATAGGATTATATACAAATATTGTCATAATGATTTACTTTATTAATAAGAAAGAACAAACCAATATTATTTATCACCCTCATGATTCAGTCTCATATCTGTTTTAATAATAACACTCTTTGTTATACTGACATCCAATTATTTAAACCCTTCGTCATTTGGACAACACTATTTTTACAGTGGCATATCACAAATGTATATACCATATTTTGAAAACATTATTTTTGGTTTAAATTAAGTAGAAACAAATGGCAAAACATTTTAAAAATCAATTGAAGAAGGCATTAGTCATTAAACAAGGACAGTAATATATTAATATTAATATCAATATACTTTTAAAACAACAAATAATATAACCAATATTGATAACATAAAAAAACCAGTATAATAGGATAATAGTTTAAACATAATACAATTACTGGTTAGCATATTTCTCATACACATTAGGGTTCTTTAAAAAATCACGAATATTATCACCAACTTGACGACCTTCCACCACAGGGCCTTCTATTGCCTCTAGCAATGTCTCCCATGTAGCCTCCTTGGATTTCTTCTGTATCCATATACTAATCATTATTGCCAGATTCTTCTCTTCTAGGTTCTTGCTTATATTCAGGCTATTTAGATCTGCTGGGCTAACTTCTAGCGCTGTACCAATCATGAACCACTGTCCTTAATAGACATAAGTACACTCACAGCATCTTTGTTGGTAGGGACTTTAGAAAGAATTTGACGAATATCTGGATTAATGATAAAACATATTACCCAACAAATTCTTATGTGACACATATTTAAATAGTACTAAGGAGTATTTACTTGAAAATATTTATATCAAATGTAAACACAAGACTGGCAAGAGTATGAGATGACTCTGAGTACTATAGAACAAGTTTTCAAGTACTTTTAGTTTCCATTATAACTAAATGCAAGCAACACTTCGTCTGACTTATGGGGCATAAATTTGTTGTTAGAAAACTATTTCATGATCCTACATAGTCTAGACATTCCTCCTTGGTGATGCATGAGAAGGGTATAGCAAAGGACATAATTACAACTTTAATTAATTACGATAAGCAAAAATAAAGAAGCTATTCAAACACCTACAATCAGTGAACTCACTATTTAATACAATGTTTGGCTATTAGCAAGAACAACAGATACTAATTTATAAGATAGTCTTGTCTTGATAGCAAGAATCAAACAGTTTCTCTTTCAATTCATATATAAAGACATTAGAGAGTCAACAACAGTTACAACAAATGTTATACTTTTTTATTATTTTGAAAATCTCTTCTGTTAACATAACTTCCAGTCCCAATCCTAAGTGAGCTATATGTTCTAGAAACCCAAGTAGTTAACTGTATCTGACCAATCAGAATGGTTTATTTAAGTTATTTATTTACAATTATAATTATTAAAAATTGACAATTGAAGTGTTTTTTAATGTCAATAGTTGTAGCTACTTTATTTACACTTTGCTTAAAACTTGAAATTATGCTCATTTCTAACATTTAGTCCAATATAATAGTTACATATTTATAAAATGTGAAAACATTATTGAGGCTGAAAGAGTTAACTAACATGTGTCAGCCTATTCAAGTAGTTTATTCCAATAATTTATATAACTATCACTAACAACTGCTGCTAATACATGAATAATCTACCTCTATCTGAAGAATTAGTGCCTCTCTCTTCTTCATAATGTTCAGATGTCATTGAGTCAACAACATCTAAATATTGGTAAATGAGAATGTGTAACACAGTATTATTATTGATAGATATAATTATTTGTATAAGTATGGTATGTAGTGGTGGATGCTATTTTCAATGCCATGCACTACTCTGTGTTGTAAATTGATAACTTAAATGTATTGCATCTATTTTTAGAACACTTTATGTAGTTATTTTTCTACAAGAAATGAAACATATTATGTAGCAATATTATAACTAGTATGGAGTGAAAAATTAATACATTGACTGAAAGAAACAAAAATAAATATAGGATTTTGTCCAGTTTCTAATTAATGTGATTAAATGTTGTCTTAACATGTGTTACTATCTCTTGAGCTTTAACATAGAAAAAGAGGCTTCCAAGTTTTGGGAGATTCTAATACGTTATAAATTTGTATTTTCTGCTGATATATTTTCTATAGACAATTCAAGTCATCCCTACATAAGTAGTGCTACTGTCTATGTAGTGCAGTAATACATTTAGATTTTAAAGAGTACTAGGTTCTAGTAATTATAGTTATCACAATACCTTTATGATCTTCCTGTTTTCTTTTCTTTGTGTAATGTCTTCCTCCTGCTGGTTCTTTGACATATCTACTTGATGACCTTGGGTCCCCATCAGATGATTTACTGTAATCATAAGCTCTTTGTTTCTGATATGACATATCTACATCAGAATCTTACTCCCTTTGATTTTCTCTTTCCCCTTATAACTAAATCTGATAAAATGAATTTATTTAAACAACGTACTGTCTTCAGATCTCTCCGGCTTAACTAAGTACTTCCTTGTTGATGTAGCTGTACTTACATCTGATGTTGCTATCCTTTTAGATGACGTCTCTTTGATTGCTTCCATTAAATTTTCAGTTGACTTGTCATGGTGACCTATGTTGGCATTCAAATATACTTCTCTTATTCACTGCTTCAATTGTCATAATATACAATTTATATAAATAGAGCAATGAAAACAACATACTATTATATTAATGCAATATGCCATGTGGTTATTATAAGACTGCGTGACATGCAAAAGCCAGGCAGTGCCTGACAATACTATAGACACATAAGTATTTAATATGAAGAGCTTTCACTGCTATATGAAATTGTATATAATGTTAATTTATAATGTTAAATTCAAAAGACTCTTTAGAATTTAGTAAAAGCATTACATAAATTCTACCTCTTTCACTTTGTGTGTTGCTCAACATATACAGACACAACATCCTAAAAGCAATCGTATAATATTTATGATATTACAAATTACTATGAGTACATACCTGCTTTGGTAGTATCTCTCCTTTAAACCAAACTGCTTCCTCAGCACTAGGCATGCGATATGATCGATTGTTTCTACAGCAAATTGGCATGTCAACTGATTGCTCCTCTCCAATCATAAGGTAGTGAGGATCACTGCTTTTAAGACATTGCTTGCAAACGTACTGAAACTCTTTGGTAATAGGGATACATTGGAATGATTCACTTCGCAAATCCCAATGACTTGCAAGGAACTTGCTCAACCTGCTGTCCACAGTATTGTAGAACAGTTAATAACTCCTGACATACTGCATTAATGATTTTAAAGGCTGGGTTATCAGGAATATCGCAACACATCAACTTGTATAGCAAAATGAAGATCAGTCAGAATGACGTGATCAATAGGTGGCTCGCCATATGTAAAGGAGACACGATTACGATATATTCCATCTTCAAAAAAAAGTTCACACTTGCACAATGAATTAAAGGCAAAAGAAGTAACAAATCGAGTAAAGAAGCCTGGAGGTACAAATTTAGTACAAAGATAATGTGTAGAGGAGTAGCTCGGAAATGATGACCATGTGGAGCTTCAGAAGGATCTCCTTTGAATGACTTCAGCATTGCTGGTATAAAGTACTGCTTGACAGTTGGATCATGATATTCCTTGGTAGTAACTGGAGCAGCAAGACGTAAATTAACCAAAAGGTCAATAATGGCTTCTGGACTTAACTCAGCAGTAAATCCAATCCAAATAGATACATATAATGTCTCTACTAGAATGCCCTTTTCCTGTAGTAATGTCAACATTTTTCTTTTTCGTCCATCTCTTCCATCTAATGTAAATAGTTTGCCGAGTGTGTCTACAAACATTTGGGTTTAATAATAACTTTATCCTTCAGGCCTTCAATATGAGGATAGTAGAGGACAACTCCTAGATCATGATAAAAGAGGAGGGCTTTAGGGACATCATCATGTGGAATTTTACAAGCTACTCCAATAACATGAGCTTCTTCAAGATTAATAACATTTTTTTCAAACATTTGGATAACTTTACGAAAAAGAACCCAACTGATTGGAGTCTTGACAATGAGTTTATCATGCGTGAACTGACAAATGGCTCTTCGTAATATGGTGATATTGGGGTCTTCATCTTTTCCTTCACCAGAAGTTGTGTTATCAATGATTAAGGTGTCTTCAATGAGTTCAAAATAGGCCTTATCCTTGTAATGAGATTCAATCTGTTCTACAATCGCTTTTTTCTCTTCTTTGGTTTCCAAAATATCACCATGAGTGCCAATGCAATAGATGCGAGGGTATTCACAAAGACTACCATCTTCTTCCTTCTGAATTAGATGACCATAAATGCTACCCATCCAATTTAGCATCAGCTCAAGTGTGGTCACATTTACCACCTCATCAAATATTTTTTCTCCAGCCTTATGCTGCACAGACTGCCATCTTTCGTTAAAATCTTTTGATGCATCAAACATGAGGAGAAACATTGTACGAGGAGTGAGGAATGCAGGGAGTATTTCAAGAAAAACAGGCTGACCACCACAATCCCAAATGTGCAAAAAAGGTTGAGGTTTAACACTTTGAAGATCACTTGGGGACATTCTTTCAGAATAATCTATGGCTATTGACAAAATCATATCAACATTAACAGCATCTATGTCTTCAATTTGCTGTGAAGACAGTGAAGAAGCATTTATCATAGAAGCTATAGGGTAGAGTGCTGAGGCTATAATTTTACTGTGAGCAGACATGGTACTAGAAGGATCATGATATACCAAAGTAAGTAGTTTTGCAAGTTCCTCTATTTCATCATGAAAGGTTACTTCTACTAATTTGTCATCATCTTCCCAACTCATGTTGTACCACTGATGCCCAAAAGGCCGAACACAGCTGACATCAGATATAACAGTACTGGTAGTGTGGGGTTCCCAAAGCAGTTTCATCAACGATCGTTTCAAACTAGTTTTTCCAACACCTGCACTACCAAGAAGCATGATACGACCATATGCTACATCTAATTCGCCTTTATCCAGTGCTCTCTTATAAGCATCTACAACATGTACATAATTATTACAAATAAAGACATAATATTATTAGATCCAATAAATTAATTATTTTTTATAGAAAACTTTATTATAACATTATCTTATTTAATTTCTTTTACCTCTTCTTTCCTTCCATTCCTATATTCAGTACACAATGTAAGTGTTCATCACAGGAGTATTCAAATGGTAGAAAAAAATACATTAACAAAAGATATAACTACATCTATAGATACCTTTAAAGAGAAAGATAGTTCACTATGTTCCTACATCTATATAATAGTATTCCAAAAAATTTCACACATTCTAAACTTTTAAATTTTTTATTTCTTTACATATGCTATATTATAAAAATATATTATATTATTATATTACCATCACTGGCCATTTCATTTGCCAGCATAAATTTCTAAAGCAATCACTACCATGTTCAATGATATACTATGTTATACATTATCATATCAATTATTATGATTTAGTGACAAATACATATTGCACATACTTACTCTCTAAATAGTTGTAGCAATTGGAAGGTGAATCATCAGTCATTACAGGATCATTGATCAGGAAAAAGAGAAAATTCAAATTAATAACAAGAACGATCATTAAGAATTAATAATAAACTAGTGAAACTATATAAAATACACTATGTTATACATTATCATATCAATTGTTATGATTTAGTCACAAATATACATTGCACATACTTACAGGCTAAATAGTTGTAGTAATTGGAAGGTAAGTCATCAGTTATTACAAAATCATTGACAAGGAGAAAGAGAAAATTGAAAATTAATAACAAGAACGATCATTAAGAATTAAAAATAAACTAGTGAAACTATATAAAATACACTATGTTATACATTATCACATCAATTGTTATTATTTAGTCACAAATATACATTGCACATACTTACAGGCTAAATAGTTGTAGCAATTGGAAGGTGGGTCATCAGTTATTACAAAATCATTGACAAGGAGAAAGAGAAAATTGAAAATTAATAACAAGAATGATCATTAAGAATTAAAATAAACTAGTCAAACTATATAAAATACACTATGTTATACATTATCACATCAATTGTTATGATTTAGTCACAAATATACATTGCACATACTTACAGGCTAAATAGTTGTAGTAATTGGAAGGTGGGTCATCAGTTATTACAAAATCATTGACAAGGAGAGAAAGAGAAAATTGAAAATTAATAACAAGAACAATCATTAAGAATTTAAAATAAACTAGTCAAACTATATAAAATACACTATGTTATACATTATCACATCAATTGTTATGATTTAGTCACAAATATACATTGTACATACTTACTATCTAAATAGTTGTAGTAATTGGAAGGTGGGTCATCAGTTATTACAAAATTATTGATGAAGAGAAGAGAGAAAATGAAAATTAATAACAAGAACAATCATTAAGAATTAAAAATAAACTAGTCAAACTATATAAAATACACTATGTTATACATTATCACATCAATTGTTATGATTTAGTCACAAATATACATTGTACATACTTACATCCTAAATAGTTGTAGTAATTGGAAGGTGGGTCATCAGTTATTACAAAATCATTGACAAGGAGAAAGAGAAAATTGAAAATTAATAACAAGAACGATCATTAAGAATTAAAAATAAACTAGTTAAACTATATAAAATACACTATGTTATACATTATCACATCAATTGTTATGATTTAGTCACAAATATACATTGTACATACTTACTCTCTAAATAGTTGTAGTAATTGGAAGGTGGGTCATCAGTTATTACAAAATCATTGACAAGGAGAAAGAGAAAATTGAAAATTAATAACAAGAACGATCATTAAGAATTAAAAATAAACTAGTGAAACTATATAAAATACACTATGTTATACATTATCACATCAATTGTTATGATTTAGTCACAAATATACATTGTACATACTTACTCCCTAAATAGTTGTAGTAATTGGAAGGTGGGTCATCAGTTATTACAAAATCATTGACAAGGAGAAAGAGAAAATTGAAAATTAATAACAAGAACGATCATTAAGAATTAAAAATAAACTAGTTAAACTATATAAAATACACTATGTTATACATTATCACATCAATTGTTATGATTTAGTCACAAATATACATTGTACATACTTACTCTCTAAATAGTTGTAGTAATTGGAAGGTGGGTCATCAGTTATTACAAAATCATTGATGAGGAGAAAGAGAAAATTAAAAATTAATAACAAGAACGATCATTAAGAATTAAAAATAAACTAGTCAAACTATATAAAATACACTATGTTATACATTATCACATCAATTGTTATGATTTAGTCACAAATATACATTGTACATACTTACATCTAAATAGTTGTAGCAATTGGAAGGTGGGTCATCAGTTATTACAAAATTATTGATGAGGAGAAAGAGAAAATTGAAAATTAATAACAAGAATGATCATTAAGAATTAAAAATAAACTAGTCAAACTATATAAAATACACTATGTTATACATTATCACATCAATTGTTATGATTTAGTCACAAATATACATTGTACATACTTACATTCTAAATAGTTGTAGCAATTGGAAGGTGGGTCATCAGTTATTACAAAATCATTGACAAGGAGAAAGAGAAAATTGAAAATTAATAACAAGAACGATCATTAAGAATTAAAAATAAACTAGTCAAACTATATAAAATACACTATGTTATACATTATCACATCAATTGTTATGATTTAGTCACAAATATACATTGTACATACTTACTATCTAAATAGTTGTAGCAATTGGAAGGTGGGTCATCAGTTATTACAAAATCATTGATGCGGAGAAAGAGAAAATTGAAAATTAATAACAAGAACGATCATTAAGAATTAAAAATAAACTAGTCAAACTATATAAAATACACTATGTTATACATTATCACATCAATTGTTATGATTTAGTCACAAATATACATTGCACATACTTACCACCTAAATAGTTGTAGTAATTGGAAGGTGGTCATCAGTTATTACAAAATTATTGACAAGGAGAAAGAGAAAATTGAAAATTAATAACAAGAACGATCATTAAAATTAAAAAATAAACTAGTTAAACTATATAAAATACACTATGTTATACATTATCACATCAATTGTTATGATTTAGTCACAAATATACATTGTACATACTTACCACCTAAATAGTTGTAGTAATTGGAAGGTGGGTCATCAGATATTACAGGATCATTGACGAGGAGAAAGAGAAAATTAAAAATTAATAACAAGAATGATCATTAATAATTAAAAATAAACTAGTCAAACTATATAAAATACACTATGTTATACATTATCACATCAATTGTTATGATTTAGTCACAAATATACATTGTACATACTTACTCCCTAAATAGTTGTAGCAATTGGAAGGTGGGTCATCAGTTATTACAAAATCATTGACAAGGAGAAAGAGAAAATTGAAAATTAATAACAAGAATGATCATTAAGAATTAAAAATAAACTAGTCAAACTATATAAAAATACACTATGTTATACATTATCACATCAATTGTTATGATTTAGTCACAAATATACATTGCACATACTTACTATCTAAATAGTTGTAGCAATTGGAAGGTGGGTCATCAGTTATTACAAAATCATTGACAAGGAGAAAGAGAAAATTGAAAATTAATAACAAGAACGATCATTAAGAATTAAAAATAAACTAGTCAAACTATATAAAATACACTATGTTATACATTATCACATCAATTGTTATGATTTAGTCACAAATATACATTGCACATACTTACTCCCTAAATAGTTGTAGTAATTGGAAGGTGGGTCATCAGTTATTACAAAATCATTGACAAGGAGAAAGAGAAAATTAAAATTAATAACAAGAACGATCATTAAGAATTAAAAATAAACTAGTCAAACTATATAAAATACACTATGTTATACATTATCACATCAATTGTTATGATTTAGTCACAAATATACATTGTACATACTTACATCTAAATAGTTGTAGTAATTGGAAGGTAAGTCATCAGTTATTACAAATTATTGACAAGGAGAAAGAGAAAATTAAAAATTAATAACAAGAATGATCATTAAGAATTAAAAATAAACTAGTCAAACTATATAAAATACACTATGTTATACATTATCACATCAATTGTTATGATTTAGTCACAAATATACATTGTACATACTTACTATCTAAATAGTTGTAGTAATCGGAAGGTGGTATCATCAGTCATTACAAAATCATTGATGAGGAGAAAGAGAAAATTGAAAATTAATAACAAGAACAATCATTAAAAATTAAAAATAAACTAGTCAAACTATATAAAATACACTATGTTATACATTATCACATCAATTGTTATGATTTAGTCACAAATATACATTGCACATATACTTACATACTAAATAGTTGTAGTAATTGGAAGGTGGGTCATCAGTTATTACAAAATCATTGACAAGGAGAGAGAGAAAATTGAAAATTAATAACAAGAATGATCATTAAGAATTAAAAATAAACTAGTTAAACTATATAAAATACACTATGTTATACATTATCACATCAATTGTTATGATTTAGTCACAAATATACATTGTACATACTTACCACCTAAATAGTTGTAGTAATTGGAAGGTGGGTCATCAGTTATTACAAAATCATTGACAAAGAGAAAGAGGAAATTAAAATTAATAACAAGAATGATCATTAAGAATTAAAAATAAACTAGTTCAAACTATATAAAATACACTATGTTATACATTATTATATCAATTGTTATGATTTAGTCACAAATATACATTGTACATACTTACATTCTAAATAGTTGTAGTAATTGGAAGGTAAGTCATCAGTTATTACAAAATCATTGATGAAGAGAAAGAGAAAATTGAAAATTAATAACAAGAACAATCATTAACAATTAAAAATAAAGTAGTTAAACTATATAAATACACTATGTTATACATTAACACATCAATTGTTATAATTTAGTCAAAAATATACATTGTATATACTTACATACTAAATAGTTGTAGTAATTAGAAGGTATAAGTCATCAGTTATTACAAAATCATTGACAAGGAGAGAGAGAAAATTGAAAATTAATAACAAGAACGATCATTAAGAATTAAAAATAAACTAGTTAAACTATATAAAATACACTATGTTATACATTATCACATCAATTGTTATGATTAAGTCACAAATATGCATTGCACATACTCACATTCTAAATAGTTGTAGTAATTGGAAGGTAAGTCATCAGTTATTACAAAATCATTGACAAGGAGAAAGAAAAAAGTTGAAAATTAATAACAAGAACAATCATTACAGAGTTACACATTATACATATGCACATACTTACACATCTAAATAGTTGTAGTAATTGGAAGGTGTATCATCAGTTTTTACAAAATTATTGATGAGAAGAAAGAGAAAATTGAAAATTAATAACAAGAACAATCATTAAGAATTAAAATATACTAGTCAAACTATATAAAATACACTATGTTATACATTATCACATCAATTGTTATGATTTAGTCACAAATATACATTGTACATACTTACTTCCTAAATAGTTGTAGTAATTGGAAGGTGGGTCATCAGTTATTACAAAATCATTGACAAGGAGAAAGAGAAAATTAAAATTAATAACAAGAATGATCATTAAGATTTAAAAATAAACTAGTCAAACTATATAAAATACACTATGTTATACATTATCACATCAATTGTTATGATTTAGTCACAAATATACATTGCACATACTTACAGGCTAAATAGTTGTAGTAATTAGAAGGGAAGTCATCAGTTATTACAAAATTATTGACAAGGAGAAAGTGAAAATTAAAAATTAATAACAAGAACAATCATTAAGAATTAAAAATAAACTAGTCAATCTATATAAAATACACTATGTTATACATTATCACATCAATTGTTATGATTTAGTCACAAATATACATTGCACATACTTACTATCTAAATAGTTGTAGCAATTGGAAGGTGGGTCATCAGTTATTACAAAATTATTGACAAGGAGAAAGAGAAAATTGAAAATTAATAACAAGAACAATCATTAAGAATTAAAAATGAACTAGTCAATTTATATAAAATACACTATGTTATACATTATCACATCAATTGTTATGATTTAGTCACAAATATACATTGTATATACTTACTCTCTAAATAGTTGTAGTAATTGGAAGGTGGGTCATCAGTTATTACAGGATCATTGATGAGGAGAAAGAGAAAAATTGAAAATTAATAACAAAAAAATCATTAAGAATTAAAAATAAACTAGTCAAACTATATAAAATACACTATGTTATACACTATCACATCAATTGTTATGATTTAGTCACAAATATACATTGTAAATACTTACTTCCTAAATAGTTGTAGTAATTGGAAGGTGGGTCATCAGTTATTACAAAATCATTGACAAGGAGAAAGAGAAAATTAAAATTAATAACAAGAATGATTATTAAGATTTAAAAATAAACTAGTCAAACTATATAAAATATAACTATGTTATACATTATCACATCAATTGTTATGATTTAGTCACAAATATACATTGCACATACTTACAGGCTAAATAGTTGTAGTAATTAGAAGGGAAGTCATCAGTTATTACAAAATTATTGACAAGGAGAAAGTGAAAATTAAAAATTAATAACAAGAAACATCATTAAGAATTAAAAATAAACTAGTCATCTATATAAAATACACTATGTTATACATTATCACATCAATTGTTATGATTTAGTCACAAATATACATTGTATATACTTACTCTCTAAATAGTTGTAGTAATTGGAAGGTGGGTCATCAGTTATTACAGGATCATTGATGAGGAGAAGAGAGAAAATTGAAAATTAATAAGAAAAAGAAAATTAAGAATTAAAATAAACTAGTCAAACTATATAAAATACACTATGTTATACATTATCACATCAATTGTTACACAAATATAAATTGCACATACTTACTTCCTAAATAGTTGTAGTAATTGGAAGGTAAGTCATCAGTTTATTACAGGATCATTGATGAGGAGAAAGAGAAAATTAAATAATATGATTATTATAAAGTACAAATTTATTACAATCATAATATTAATTGTTATAATTATTAATAAAACATTTATAACATGTTATATATAACTTACTGGTTTTATATTGTCAGCCCATTATCACACTAGTATAATATGTACTATAATTAATAAAATATATATTTAGGTAAAGATATCAACATTGTTATATTATTAATGAATAGTTTCTTTACAAGCTAATATATTAATAAAAAGATCATTATGGAATTGCCATTCTTATTATCATGTTGAATTATTTGTGTTGGATTGATATTAGTTATCACTATATTTTACTTTATTTCTTTAGAAAATTCTTTTATTCACTTCTGTATATAAAGTCATATGTACTTTGGTATTCCTTATAATTTGTTATATTTGGACCTACTTCATAAAAATATGAAGACTGCTATTGTCTCTAATGTCTACTTCATAGTCAGACAACAATGGATAGTGCCATTATATTGATCAATTCAATGCAAATTTACACATGCAGGAGTAGGAATGTAATTTTAAGTTAGGGTTTAGTAACTATTCAACAACAACAAAAAATGTAAATTAGTCATTAATTAACTATCATAACTAAGCAATAGTTGGGGGAGTGGCTTAGCAATAGGTCTAAGGCTTCCACTTGCCATTTCTACCTCAATGTGCCCTGTTATTTTTAACTTCATCTGTACAGTAGGTAGTTTTGTCTCTAGCTACACACTCACATATGTAGGATAACAGATGAGGTCAAGACTAGTAGCAATTATTTAAATGAAGATGGCATTTCCACCCACTTTTTGTTGAGCAAAGTTGGTATTAATGCCAGACTAAGTGATCCTAATCACGTATTGTAAATCAAAAATCTACACTACAATGCTCAAAATATTATAATGGCCTGATATATGTTATAATGTGATGTCAATGACATACAATACAGTAAGAAAAGTACTGAAGACACAAAAGACTAGTAATAGAAACGTTCCCAACGGTGTTCAAACCTAAAAATAATCAATAATATTTACTTTAATTAGTTTATTAACACATACTTTCATACAAAAGAACACTTGTCAACTCTAATTTATGGAGCGCTGTTAGTAGGTGACTAGTATAATTTTTATACTTTAAATTGCACCACGCGCATGCGCATGATCATCCACAGGCCATGGCAAACACCCACGTATTTAATTACAGCAACATTGCTCCCCCCTCAGCTAATTAAACAACTATTATCTCTTCTGTTATTATGACACCCAGTCAAAGAAACTCTTTATAATATTAACTGTTATAATAGTCAGTAGTCTAGATTATGACACTAATAGTTTGACTTAGGAAAGTTCTAAGTAACTATAAAGTAAAACTGACATGTATTTTACATACAGTACATATACATTGTGTGTGTATATATATATATATATATTATACATGCAAAAATACAATACAATTCAGTATACCTAATATGACATTTTAATTTATTCATTTGTGATTTTAATTTTACCCTCTTCAAGTTATTTGAGCTTTTACTTAATAATAATTGTAATGTAAGACTTAGTACTAGTAATAATTCTTGGTTCTTATTTATTTTGTCTCATTTTAATGTCATTATGATGTGCTTTATATATATATATTAGCATGTTGTGATAACATTGAATTTTCAACACTATTTCTCTAATAATTATAACCATGACAAAGTTATTACTAAAAAATGTTCATATAATAAGAATATGTATTAAGTCAATTATTACCAGAGTCTTTGTAACTATAGTTTATCTCTATGTCCTTTTTATTTTGTATACTTTAATTCTATGAGGTTCCACTTCAACAGAATATCTACGTGTATTCAAAGAGCTCACAATATATATTATTCTATTCAACAGTTTTTTACAAGTTGTTAAACTGGCCCGTCTCTTTGTGCTGCCATAAATCCCTCTTTTTTAGCTGTAGACCACTTGAAAAGACTGAACTCTAATATAATTTTATGTGATACGCTATCTTGTGGTAGTATTATCAGTGAGTACAAGGATTTATCATATGAATATATACTGTCATTTAAAGTATTACAAAGTTCTACTGCCTTAGATCCATCTTCAAGATCTTTAGACCAAATCTGGTATGTCTTCTTAAATAGAAACAATTTAAAATAAACATAGAGTGCTAGTCATGAATAAAGCCTTACTTCTTTGCAGGTACCAGTGTTGTCATAACAACCACCTGCTTCTAAGGATTTCGATTAACACTGATCATTTCTTTATTCAAAAGGATCTATGTTTTTATATATATACTTAATGTCACTTGTTTTACTTTTCTTACTTCCTTCATAATATCTATTAAATTATGCACATCTGTCACTACTAAAAGTGGAGCTGTGAATATACACCATATACTATACTCAGTACAATATTCAGCATTTGTCATGCGTACCAGGACAATGAACAAAGTTTACATGAGGTGTACAACCCTACATGACATAACAATCATCAGAAATACTTTAATATAATATAATATTACTTGTTCACTAGTCATTAAAAGTCTAGTTCATTCCAACCTCTGCTTGGACCTGTCAATTGTATATACAGGATAATATCAGTAGAGTAAGATATGGAAGTAAAATGTAGTTAAAACACATTACAAAAATGCAAACAGTTCAGGTGATTTTGGAGGTACTATCTCCTTGTTTATATTATTAACTGTTACTATATTACATACCTGCATACTCTCCTAGATCAGCATTGCCCTATATAATTGCAACTTTTGAAGTCCAATAATCATGATGATAAGATCCAATTCTTCTGATCCTTTTCCCTATGATCTCATCTAAATTCACAACATTGTCATCACCACTTAATCCCTTTACAAATCCAATGTCAACATCAAGTTCAATAGCAAACCTTCTGTGCTCATTATAGCATTCTTGGCCAAAAGATTTACAACATGTTTTTTCTTAGGTTTCTTGTCAAGAATTAGCTGAATATTACTTTCTAAATGTATATAGAAATTTAAAAAGATAACAGTGTTACATGTTATAAGAAATAGAGTAATAAAGATTGTTGATTACAAAAATTACTTATATAAAATAAATAAGTTTCAGCCTGTAAAGCTTTAAGTATTCCATCTACTTAAAACAACATCACTTCTTTGATATAACAGTATCCTAAGTCTTGTTGACTTAGAACTTATTACAATCAAGGAAATGTCATAAAACATTAAGAGATGTCTTCAATCATTATCATGGCCATCAGACTATAGTTAGACACACATTCTTTATATTATGTCATAGTATTGGTGATCCAGACTGAAATAAAGTCTGTATGCACTTTTCATGTATCCTTGATTGTATTTATTATCATAGCCTTACAAAGGAGTGAGCAACCGCCATTTTAAAGATTAGACAAACCATAGTATTGACCTGACCATATACTTGGTACATGACAATTATGAATATGATTATCTATGCTATTAAACATTCCTTATATAGTCATTCTTAATACATGTAGTTGTCTCCTTTAGAAGGCTATGGGCTCTTGATATTATTTAATATAAAAACAAAGTTTCACATACTTTTTATCTTTCCACTGTCATTTGATAGTGGTTCTTCATTACCTTCACAAGAAGAAATAGCTGAAGTTGTATCTATAGAAAAACATATACAATTTGAATTTTTGAGTGCATGACATTGTACATTCAGCAACCATAACAGTTAGAAATACAAATAAAATGAATATAATGTGACTGCTTTATATTAACCTTAATAAATAAGGTGACTTATTAAAGTGATAAATAAGCATTGTATTGTGAATACACACTTTAACAATTGTCTATAGTTGCAGTGTGCATGCATTGACCACTAGTCTTGCTTACTCAAAGATATATTAGACAGGCTTAAACTCTAAAATTCAGCTCCTTAATTTAAAAAAAAAACATGCAGGAGATCATCTAGGTCAAACAAAATGTATGCTATCCCTGTCATTCTTACCAAGAGAAATCAAACGTACAATGCAGATCTCTGGAATGAGGGTTTCTCCTTCATTAATGACTTTTAATTTGATACCACTTAAAGTGATCCGATGTTGAAGTACTGACACAGTAGCATCACTAGAAGTAGCAGACACTGTCATAAAACAGGAAGGAAACTGAGGAGGACTTTGATCATATAACATGTCTACATCAACTTGACTAATCTATGTTATGAGATAATAATGCTATCTAGTTATTAAAGCATTATCATGTACCCTAGTAGGATAGAAATGTGGATAAATATACCATCCTTGAGGTAGAGGATGATCTCCAGTAATTAATTCAAGATATCCATTCTCCTCTCGAAATTTGAAGTATATATTGACATCTTTTTCAGCACTTGGAAGTGAAGCATGAATATACTGTATATAATTAGAACAAATCTTATAGTCACTCAGTACTACAGAACTCTTACCTGTATAAGAGCATCAAGATGTAGTGAAATAAAAAATCTCATCAACCATTGAGTTTGACTTCTTACTTCATACACTACTTGACCAACATAAAGATTGACTGGAGAGCATCTTGAAGAAGACTCATCTAAAAAAATATTAATATGATAGCTAATAACATATTTTGTCAAATAAACCTTTGTTCCTCATAGAAAATGGAACTTTTGAGGCATCCACATAAAAAGAATCATCGTCAGATGATAACGACTGTGACAGAGGAGGACTAGTACTATCTTCATCATTGTTATAACCTAATAGCCATCTTATAGGTTTTATGAGTGCTTTAACAATTGCTTTCAAAGAGAACTTAGTAAGAATACTGCCATATCGATCTCCTGGATAAAATTTCCCTCCTTGTTCTAGTTTAAACTGGTATGGGAGTGTAGATTGATACAGATCAGCAGTGACAACACTAAGATAACCAGTATGTTCTAGTGTCTCTAAAGACACACTGTGCTGAATTGATAGCTGCACAGGCTGAAGGAGGTCTCTGGAAAGAAAAATGGCGTAAACAGCACTGACCAGCGATGTACCAGAGGGAAACTCAAAGTTCCCCCCTACAATTGCTGCAATCAATACTTCACATGTTTCTCCAGGAGGCATGGTCCCATGAGGCACATTAATCCTCAAACCATACTTCTCCCAACTTAAAAACTGAGTTAGTTCTCCTTTTATATAGAATACTGTTTTACCAGATATATGTATATCTGTCCTGTTAAAATACTCCAATGTTGTCTTGATAATGATACCATATATATAATATATATCTATAAAAAGAATGAGACAAAATGATAGTAATAGAAATAACACTTGATAACATTTATACTGAAAACACTTGGTCATTATCAGATCAATAACTTTTCTGCACTCTATTTTAATCCTGTATCAGTTAGATGAAAGCAACTATGTATGAATGACAAAATGTTCTCTCATCTTTCAAATTCTTCTTTGTAATATTCTTCAAGAGGACAATAAATAAGATTTTAGAGATTATTTTTATATAGCATTTATTTTCATGAAATATTCACATTGAATGCTATATAAAGCACTTTCAACAATAAAAGTAATAATGTTTACAAAAAATGTTCCCCAGTGATCCCATTTTATTTACATTGGGACAGGATCTGTGACTGTGTATTTGGCTGGTTAATTAGTTCAATTATCTTGTTTACTTACTCACATATGTTTGTACATATGTATGTTCAAATAATACTAATATTTTTTTTAAAACTTGAGATACATGTTGCTTTAATTAAAAAAATGAAATATTTTTAAAAAGTCATAAAATAAAGGGTATGACAGTCAAAGAATGCATTACAATATCTTTTACTCAATTGTTGAATTTCTGTTCATACATGATTCACAAAAAATGAATGCTTTTGTATTTTGAGTTTCTTGGGTTTGATAATGTCTTATTTTTGTGGCTACTACATAGTAGTTTATTTTTTCTGATATTTGTGACATTGTTTACTACTAAATTGGAAGTAGTGAAAACTATTAATTATGCATGTCAATTAAACTATGGTTATTATTTAATTTAATATTTGGTAGGTTTACCAATACTTGTAAAAGCATTGAAAATATAATGATAACAAAACACTATGTCTACTATTTCAACAATATATAGTATTGATTACTTGATTCCATAATTTTGTAATTCCATAAATCCAATCGGTTCCAAAATATGAAAATTGTTTATGGAAACTGATTGATACACATAAATTTGATAATTGAAAGGTTTTGACATTGTTATTGACAAATCTGGAATGGTTACAGCAATGAATGGTTTGCTTCTAAAATGTGTAGAAAACTTGTACTTTAACAAAAATCTTTAACATTTTGGTAGATGTTTTTACCAAGACTTGGTTGTAAACTGAACACAATACATACAAGTTCAATACCTGGTAAGTTATAATGTTGTTTCTAAAACTTTGGAAATGTTACAGTAATAAGCAGTTTACTTCTAAATTAAATATATAAAAAATGGGCACATCTTAACATTTGATAGATAATTTTTTAGTTACACTTGTTATATTTTATACATTGTAATTGAAACTAAAACAGTTCATGTTTAATATCTAGTAGATTTTGACATTGTTATTGAAAAACATGGAATGATCAAGGCAATAAATATTTTTCTTCAATGTGTTATACGTTTTACCAATTCAGTATACACATAATAAACTTTAGAATAGAACCTTTACTTATCTAACTGAATCCGTTTCTTGTCTTCCATAGTCACTGATCAGCTGGCCATGGGTACCTCTTAATTAGGTGGAACTTGTTCACTCTGTACATTCTCAATAATGGATGGAGCTCCAATGTTCTGTCAAACTTTCCAGGATTCTGCATTATATTAAGTTAAACAATAAACTTAAAAGAATATACTTGTTATCTATAAAATCAGATCTTTGTATTTATATTTGTTGGGAATTCTACAGTGTGATTAATTGCTTTCAAGATAGGAGACAATTTCAGTTACAAGTAGCAGTATATTGCCCTATTATTTTATCAATAAACATATTTCCATACATTAATCTCACTAACAAAAGTCAACAACAATACTAAAAATATAATAATGATAATAATGTAATAGTAAGACAGTACTTTGTAAACAAACAATATGGTTATATTACATGTTTAAATTAACCACAAAATGCGTCCTTTTTGCAGATTAGATAAGCCATTTTCTTCTGTAGCTATTTCATTGTATCTAAAAGAAAGAAAAAAGAATACTCATCACTTATTAAAATAAACATTTATATGTACCTTTATATTTTTCTATAATGATATCAGCTAAGTCATTTCGACTTAAATTTCTTAAAATATCACAAAAAATCTTTAAAATATCAGCATTATGTTCAATACAATTTTTTAGAAAATCTAGAATTTTATCAAGACGCTCTTCACTTGTATCCCTACATTCTTTGTCTTTCACTTTCTTATAAACATCTTCAGGCATGATTTCTTTTGAATAGAGTTTCCTTGCTAGAACAAATGGGTCAATACCTGATTCAACAATAATATCAGTGCATTGAACTAAAGCTCGCCTAGCTACACCAGAATTCAGAGTACCATCTAGAGTGTAGAGGCAAAACATGGAGCTGTTATTACTATATCAGAAAAAAGAGATAATCTATATATACATTGCTCATAGTTATGTTCTAGACAAATGATTTGATAGCATTAAAATGGTAACAAATCTATTATTGTAATACCTATATCTTTTGAAATAGAAATATTCTCACTAGCCTCTGATATTGTAGTTGACACTATTTAAAAGAATAATACAATTAAATATACTATGTAGAACTTTCACTGCTATATGAATTGTACATGATGCTAAGTTACTAATGGCAAATTCAACAAACTCTTTAGAATTCTCAGCACTAGGCATGCGATATGATCGATTGTTTCTACAGCAAATTGGCATGTCAACTGATTGCTCCTCTCCAATCATAAGGTAGTGAGGATCACTGCTTTTAAGACATTGCTTGCAAACGTACTGAAACTCTTTGGTAATAGGGATACATTGGAATGATTCACTTCGCGAATCCCAATGACTTGCAAGGACTTGCTCAACCTGCTGTCCACAGTATTGTAAAACAGTTAATAACTCCTGACATACTGCATTAATGATTCTAAAGGCTGGGTTATCAGGAGAATATCTCAACACATCAACTTGTATAGCAGAATGAAGATCAGTCAGAATGACGTGATCAATAGGTGGCTCGCCATATGTAAAGGAGACACGATTACGATATATTCCATCTTCAAAAAAAAGTTCACACTTGCACAATGAATTAAAGGCAAAAGAAGTAACAAATCGAGTAAAGAAGCCTGGAGGTACAAATTTAGTACTAAAGATAATGTGTAGAGGAGTAGCTCGGAAATGATGGCCATGTGGAGCTTCAGAAGGATCTCCTTTGAATGACTTCAGCATTGCTGGTATAAAGTACTGCTTGACAGTTGGATCATGATATTCCTTGGTAGTAACTGGAGCAGCAAGACGTAAATTAACCAAAAGGTCAATAATGGCTTCTGGACTTAACTCAGCAGTAAATCCAATCCAAATAGACACATACAATGTCTGTACTAGAATGCCCTTTTCCTGTAACAATGTCAACATTTTTCTTTTTTCGTCCATCTCTTCCATCTAATGTAAATAGTTTGCTGAGTGTGTCTACAAACCATTTGGGTTTAATAATAACTTTATCCTTCAGGCCTTCAATATGAGGATAGTAGAGGACAACTCCTAGATCATGATAAAAGAGGAGGGCTTTAGGGACATCATCATGTGGAATTTTACAAGCTACTCCAATAACATGAGCTTCTTCAAGATTAATAACATTTTTTTCAAACATTTGGATAACTTTACGAAAAAGAACCCAACTGATTGGAGTCTTGACAATGAGTTTATCATGCGTGAACTGACAAATGGCTCTTCGTAATATGGTGATATTGGGGTCTTCATCTTTTCCTTCACCAGAAGTTGTGTTATCAATGATTAAGGTGTCTTCAATGAGTTCAAAATAGGCCTTATCCTTGTAATGAGATTCAATCTGTTCTACAATCGCTTTTTTCTCTTCTTTGGTTTCCAAAATATCACCATGAGTGCCAATGCAATAGATGCGAGGGTATTCACAAAGACTACCATCTTCTTCCTTCTGAATTAGATGACCATAAATGCTACCCATCCAATTTAGCATCAGCTCAAGTGTGGTCACATTTACCACCTCATCAAATATTTTTTCTCCAGCCTTATGCTGCACAGACTGCCATCTTTCGTTAAAATCTTTTGATGCATCAAACATGAGGAGAAACATTGTACGAGGAGTGAGGAATGCAGGGAGAATTTCAAGAAAAACAGGCTGACCACCACAATCCCAAATGTGCAAAAAAGGTTCAGGTTTAACACTTTGAAGATCACTTGGGGACATTCTTTCAGAATAATCTATGGCTATTGACAAAATCATATCAACATTAACAGCATCTATGTCTTCAATTTGCTGTGAAGACAGTGAAGAAGTGTTTATCATAGAAGCTATAGGGTAGAGTGCTGAGGCTACAATTTTACTGTGAGCAGACATGGTACTAGAAGGATCATGATATACCAAATCAAGTAGTTTTGCAAGTTCGTCTATTTCATCATGAAAGGTTACTTCTACTAATTTGTCATCATCTTCCCAACTCATGTTGTACCACTGATGCCCAAAGGCCGAACACAGCTGACATCAGATATAACAGTACTGGTAGTGTGGGGTTCCCAAGGCAGTTTCATCAAGGATCGTTTCAAACTAGTTTTTCCAACACCTGCACTACCAAGAAGCATGATACGACCATATGCTACATCTAATTCGCCTTTATCCAGTGCTCTCTTATAAGCATCTATAATGTGTACATAATTATTACAAATAAAGACATAATATTATTAGCTCCAATAAAATAAATTATTTTTTATAGAAAACTTTATTATAACATTATCTTATTTAATTTCTTTTACCTCTTCTCTTCTTCCATTCCTATATTCAGTACATAATGTAAGTGTTCATCACAGGAGTATTCAAATGGTAGAAAAAAGTACATTAACAAAAGATATAACTACATCTATAGATACCTTTAAAAGATAGTTCACTATGTTCAAATTTATATATAAAGTATTCTAAAACATTTCACACATTCTAAACTTTGAAAATTTTTTATTTCTACATTATGCTATATTACAAAAGGACAATGACATTACCATCACTGGCCATTTCATCTGCCAGCATCATTTTCCTAAAGCAATCACTACCATGTTCAATGACATACTATGTTATACATTATCATATCAATTATTATGATTTAGTCACAAATATACATTGCACATACTTACTCTCTAAATAGTTGTAGCAATTGGAAGGTGAATCATCAGTCATTACAGGATCATTGATCAGGAAAAAGAAAAAATTCAAAATTAATAACAAGAACGATCATTAAAGGTTAAAATAAACTAGTCAAACTATATAAAATACACTATGTTCATATATCAATTGTTATGATTTAGTTACAACACATACTTACCAACTAAATAGTTGTAGTAATTGGAAGGTAAGTCATCAGTGATTATAGGATAATTGATGAGGATAAAGAGAAAATTGAAAATTAATAACAAGAACGATCATTAAGAATTAAAAATAAACTAGTGAAACTATATAAAATACACTATGTTATACATTATCACATCAATTGTTATGATTTAATCACAAATATACATTGTACATACTTACAGGCTAAATAGTTGTAGCAATTGGAAGGTGGGTCATCAGTTATTACAGAATCATTGACGAGGAGAAGGAGAGAAATAAAAATCATTAAGAATTAAAAATAAACTAGTCAAACTATAAAAATACACTATGTTATACATTATCACATCAATTGTTATGATTTAGTCACAAATATACATTGTACATACTTACATCCTATATAGTTGTAAATTAAAAGGTAAGTCATCAGTTAACAAAATCATTGACGAGGAGAAGAGAAAATTAAAATTAATAACAAGAACAATCATTAAGAATTAAATATAAACTAGTTAAACTATATAAAATACACTATGTTATACATTATCACATCAATTGTTATGATTTAGTCACAAATATACATTGTACAATACTTACTCTCTAAATAGTTGTAGCAATTGGAAGGTGGGTCATCAGTTATTACAAAATCATTGACAAGGAGAAAGAGAAAATTGAAAATTAATAACAAGAACAATCATTAAGAATTAAAAATAAACTAGTTAAACTATATAAAATACACTATGTTATACATTATCACATCAATTGTTATGATTTAGTCACAAATATACATTGTACAATACTTACTCTCTATTAATAACAAGAACAATTGTAGCAATTGGAAGGTGGGTCATCAGTTTATTATCAAATTATTGATGAGGAGAAAAAAAATTTACAAAATTAATAACAAGAACAATCATTAAAAATTAAAAATAAACTAGTCAAAGAAAGAATATAAAAATACATTATGTTATACAAACTATCACATCAATTGTTATGATTTAGTCACATCAATATACATTGTACAAAATACTTACAGGCTAAATAGTTGTAGCAATTGGAAGGTGGGTCATCAGTTATTACAAAATCATTGACGAGGAGAAAGAGAAAATTGAAAATTAATAACAAGAACGATCATTAAGAATTAAAAATAAACTAGTCAAACTATATAAAATACACTATGTTATACATTATCACATCAATTGTTATGTTATGATTTAGTCATAGTTGTAGAAATTAAAAGGTAAGTCATCAGTTATTACAAAATATAGAAAGAAATTGTAAAATACTTACAAGAACAAGGCTATAAACTAGTTGTATAAAAACACTATGAAGGTGGGTCATCAATTGTTAGATTTAGTTACAAATAACATTGTACAATACTTGACTAAATAGTTGTAGCAAAGAAGGTGGTCATCAGTTATTACAAAATATTGACGAAAAATTGAAAATTAACAACAAGAACGATCATTAAGAATTAAAAATAAACTAGTCAAACTATATAAAATACACTATGTTATACATTATCATATCAATTGTTATGATTTAGTCACAAATATACATTGTACAATACTTACAGGCTAAATAGTTGTAGCAATTGGAAGGTGGGTCATCAGTTATTACAAAATTATTGACGAGGAGAAAGAGAAAATTGAAAATTAACAACAAGAATGATCATTAAAAAACTAAAATAAACTAGTCAAACTATATAAAATACACTGTTATACATTATCATATCAATTGTTATGATTTAGTCACAAATATACATTGCACATACTTACTCCCTAAAAGTTGTAGCAATTGGAAGGTGGGTCATCAGTTATTACAAAATCATTGATGAGGAGAAAGAAAATTGTAATTATTAAAAATTAACTACAAACTATCACATACATCAATTGTTATGATTTAGTCACAAAACACATACTTACCAACTAAATAGTTGTAGTAATTGGAAGGTAAGTCATCAGTGATTATAGGATAATTGATGAGGAGAAAGAAAAAATTAAAATTAATAACAAGAATGATCATTAAGAATTAAAAATAAACTAGTCAAACTATATAAAATACACTATGTTATACATTATCACATCAATTGTTATGATTTAGTCACAAATATACATTGTACAATACTTACCAACTAAATAGTTGTAGCAATTGGAAGGTGGGTCATCAGTTATTACAGAATTATTGATGAAGGAGAAAGAAAAATTGAAAATTAATAACAAGAACGATCATTAAGAATTAAAATAAACTAGTTAAACTATATAAAATACACTATGTTATACATTATCACATCAATTGTTATGATTTAGTCACAAATATACATTGTACAATACTTACATACTAAATAGTTGTAGCAATTGGAAGGTGGGTCATCAGTTATTACAAAATCATTGACAAGGAGAAAGAGAAAATTGAAATTAATAACAAGAATGATCATTAAAAGGTTAATAAAAACTAGTCAAACTATATAAAATACACTATGTTATACATTATCACATCAATTGTTATGATTTAGTCACAAATATACATTGTACAATACTTACAGCCTAAATAGTTGTAGCAATTGGAAGGTGGGTCATCAGTTATTACAGAATCATTGATGAGAGAAAAGAAAATTGAAAATTAATTACAATGAACAATCATTAAGAATTAAAAATAAACTAGTTAAACTATATAAAATACACTATGTTATACATTATCACATCAATTGTTATGATTTAGTCACAAATATACATTGTACAATACTTACAGACTAAATAGTTGTAGCAATTGGAAGGTGGGTCATCAGTTATTACAGAATTATTGATGAGGAGAAAAAAAAATTGAAAATTAATAACAAGAATGATCATTAAGAATTAAAAATAAACTAGTCAAACTATATAAAAATACACTATGTTATACATTATCACATCAATTGTTATGATTTAGTCACAAATATACATTGTACATACTTACAAACTAAATAATGTAGTAATTAAAAGGTGGGTCGTCAGTCATTACAGTATCATTGATGAGGAGAAAGAGAAATTAAAAATTAATATAATTTATAATAAACATTTATAACTTGCTTATATATAACTTACTTGTTTATTAGTGTCATCTCTTTCAGCCATTATCACAACATGTGCTACAATTATTAAAATATATATTCAGTTAAAGATATCAACATTATTGTATTATTAATAAAAATGGTTCCTATGTAAACTAATTAACAAAAACAATCAACTGATGATCTGAGTACCAGATTAAAAAACACTTTGATGTAACTGCTATTATAAACAATTTTCAGGATAGAACCGAGTCCAGTATTTAATATCACAATAATTGAGTACCAGCGGCACAGATATAAACGAACATCAGGTATCTGACAAAAATGTCTGATCAAATTGCTTATTATCAATGGAATCATTATTACATAATAGCACAAGGACATAATTCAACAAGATATCACGATATTCACAAGATATTATAAATGATTCAGATAGTTAGTGAATATCCTTAATTATTTGCATCAATTGTGTCATTATGTTAGGATGATGCAATTATCATCTCTACTATAATGTTTGAATTCATTATATTGAACTGATATTAGTCATCACTATATTTACTTATTTCTTAGAAAATTATTTAAAAACTAGTAATAGAAAAGTTCCCAACGATGTTCAAACTTAAAAATACTCATATTTTAATTACTTTATTAATACATACCTTCATACAAAAGAACACTCATTAACTATAATTTATGGAATGAAGTTAGTAACACTAACAGTTGACTAAGTACAAACATATACTTTAAAATTGCTACACATGCATGTGCATAATCAACCACTGGCCATTGCACACACCCACATATTTAATTACATCAACATTGACCCCTCAGCTGAAACTTGTTAATTATTCCATGTGTACTAGATCCACATGGAATCTTTTAATCCTCGTAAATTTTGCAATGCTAAAAGTTAATAAAGAGCCAACAGTACTGTCAAGATCATCTGTCAAGTGTATGATTACTTTAATAAGGAAGCTAAGAAAATAAAAGAGGAAAGCGTTGAAGTAAAGCATCATGACAGTACAAGTAATAAATAAAATAATAATAGGTGTTAAATGCAAACTAATGGAATTATTTGTTCTCTTATCTCAGAATAATTGAGTAACAGTGGGACAGATATGAATGGACTACCAGGTATATGGCAAAAATGTCTGATCAAATTACTTATTCTCAATGATATCATCTCTACATAATAGTGCACAGAATTCAACAATATATCACTGATATTTTTAAGTCATTCAGATAGTTGCTGAATATCCTTAATTATTTGTGTCACCTGTGCAATAATGTAAGGATAATATAATTGTCATCTCTACTATCTATTTTGGATTCTTTGTATTGGACTGATATTAGCCATCCTTACATTTACTTTATTTTTTAGAAAATGCCTTCATTTGTTTTACTTTATTTTTAGAAAATTATTTTAATTTACTTGCATATATTAAGTTATATGTATTTTGGTGTCCTTTATAATTTACTACATTTCCTTGTTGGCTGAGTATGAAGGTTCAATGCTGATATATAGCACAATTTTAATTTATTTGCCAAATTATTTTTAAGATAGACATTTTCTACCTAGATTGTAGCATGTAGAAGGTAATCATAGACTATTTTGAGCCATTTGCTATATTCATGTATATATATATACAGGTGCTTTTTTATTCCATTCAATGTTTTATGTGACTATCAAGAGCAACTAATGAAATAAAGTAACTGTTATTGTTACCATTTCAAGTTGAACATGATTTATTAAGAGAATTTACTGTAACTCAAGAAAACCTTTTATTAAAGAGCTCTTGTTTCTGCCAACTCTTAACAACTATTTGCTTCTGCTTAGTACAAAATATTAAGACTGCTATTATCTCAAATGTCTTTGTAGGGTTGGCCCACTTCATAATCACACAACAAAGATAGTGTTCATTATATTAATGTTAATTTCTACGTATGTGTCCCAGTATAAGGTTAGGATTTTTTAAAGTTGGGGATTAGCAATCACTCAACATTATACATCAACAATTAACTAGACTATAGCAATAGTTGGGGGAAGGGCTTAGCATCTCTTAATAGGTCTGAACCAGCCACATGCAATTTCTACCTCAATGTGACCTATTATTTTAACTCGAGTTTTACATTAAGGTAGTCTTGTCCAAATACCTACTCTACATATGTAGGAGAGCAGGTGAGAACAAGACTAGTAGCAATTATCTAAACTAAGATGATATTTCCACACACTTTCTGTTGAACAAAGTTGGCATTAATACCAAACTAAGTACCATGATTACATATTGTAGATATAAATCTACACTATAATGCTCAATATATTATAGTGACCTGGTATATGTTATATGTTTTATATCAATGACTTACAATATAGTAAGAAAAGCACTCAAGACACAAAGGACTAGCAGTAGAAACGTTCCCAACGATGTTCCAACCTAAAAAATAATCAAAATCATATTACTTTAATTAGTTTATTAACGCATACTTCAAACAAAAGAACACTTGTTAGCTATATATAATTTATGGAGCACTGCCAGTAACACTGATTATCTGATTTTAAGGAGATCGCTACACGCATGCGCAAATCATTCAACTAGCAGGTCATCCACCCACGTATTTTAATTACAGGACTACTGCTCTAATAAATTTTGGGAAGTTATCGTGAGATCCAGTCAAAGAAACCCTTTATAATATTGTTATAATGGTAGGTAGTTTAGGTTATGTCGCAAACAGTTTGACTTAGGAAAGTTCTAAGTAACTATAAAATAAAGCTGACATGTACCTTTACCTACAGGACAATACATCCTACACTGATAGCATTTTGTCATATGAGTTTAAATCTATCATATGTATATATATATATACATATAAAATACAATACAATTCGGTTGATCTGATATGACAACTTATTTTTTTAAATTTGTTTTCACTTGTGATTGTTAATGTTTACCCTCTTCAAAAGTTATGCAACCCACATAACCATGTATTTACATTTGAATATTTTACTTTTACTTAATAACAATTGTAATGTAAGACATAGTACTAGTAATAATTCTTGGTTCTTATTTATTATGTCTCATTTTAATGTCATTATGATGTGCTTTATATATATTAGCATGTAGTAATAACATTGAGTTTTTCAACAATATTTCTCTAATAATTATAACCATGGCAAAGTTATTACTAAAAATGTTCATAATAATAATATATTTTCAAGTCAACTATTACCAGAATCTTGTAAGTATAGTTTATTTTTATATTCTTTTTATTTTAATTCCATGAGGTTCCACTTCAACAGAATATCTATGTGTATTCAAAAGAGTTCATAATATATATTATTCCATTAATAGTACTTACAAGTTGTTAAAATGGCCAATCTCTTTGTGTTGCCATAAATCCCTCATTTTAGCTGTAGACTACTTGAAAAGACTGAAGTCTAATATAATTTTATGTGATACACTATCTTGTGGTAGTATTATCAGTGAGTACAAGGATTATCATATGAATATATACTGTCATTTATAGTATTATAAAGTCCTACTGCTTTAGATCCATCTTCAAGATCTTTAGACCAAATCTGGTATGTCTTCTTAAATAGAAACAATTTAAATAAACATAGAGTGCTAGTCATGAATAAAGCCTTACTTCTTTGTAGGTACCAGTGTTGTCATAACACACACACCTATTGCTACTAAAAGTGGAGCTTACCAATATACACCATATATTATACTTAATATCTCATTGAGGTTAGCATGTTATAGAAATATGTGTAGCTAGTTTCATATTGACTGTTAAAATTCATGCTTTTGTCACACATTATATGCTAGAAAAATACATAATTTATTGTCTATCTACTTTAGTGTATATCACACTATACTATCTCATTATAAGTAAGTCATAAGTCTATATGTTAATGATGAACCCTATATGTCCTTTATAAAGGTATTTTCATAACCATCTCCTCATTCATCAATCCAACTTAGAACAATAGTTCAGTTACTACATTTGAGAGTCTACGAAATCCTACTACATTCTGCACTATATCATGATCAGATTACCTTAAAATTTATTTTAGACAGACGACTTTGTTTAACAATTATACTAGTTATGAACATTCTATTCATCATGTTAATTTTAAACACTTTTCCTCATGTTTAGTGGTAGTACTGGTGCTTTATAATTGTTATATCAATAACATACTATGGTAATTATTTCATGTCTGTTCTTTATTTTATAAAGTCATGTTCCCTCTCAAAGTTAAACAATATGAGAACAAAAAGAAATATATCCACCTAATTTATTACTGACTTGTATAATAATATTTATACACTGCATTCCTGTTCCTAAACTAAGATTTCTCATACCAATTCCAGGAGTATTGCTAGCACTCTTAGTTCCAAACTGGGGCTCGTTTTGCCTTCTTAATTTGTTTTGTTATCCACAAAATGTAGACATGGTGTCAAAAATTGAGAACATTTTGAGATGTTTACATGTTATATAGCATCAGTTCTAGCAACAGTGTGTTTAGGCTCGGTACTGCAGAGTGAATGATTCTTTCATAATATCTTATTATCTTGTATTCGGCATAGTTATTTGATGTGATTATGTAGTCTCTACAACAGATCGAGAGTTGTATGTAAATACTCAAATACAATATCAATCACAGGGTCATTTACCTAATGACACATCTCAGTATGTTCCAATGAAATATCAGCAGTGTATATATTTATCTAAGACCAGTTATTATTGTAATGGCAGGGTTCTATTCTAGTATAATGTTAACCTTTGTGATTAGGTAACTAGAGAATACCACAGCTAAAAATTATGTCTTGATTTAATTTTCAACATCATTGTCACAGAACATTTCAAGGGAAATGACAAGTTAACAATTTAATAAGTACTTCTAAAACATAATTGTACTTAAAAGTTTTACAATTTTCTAATATTGTCATTATGACTAGTGCAAAGTGATAGGTGGACATGAGTCAGAATCAACTTACTTACACTAACTATAATCATGTACTGTTTATATATTATAGATACCAAACATATGTTTTTCTTGTGTACAACATAAACCTACATATAATATTTTATTTACTTAAATATGGAATTTGTTTGCTTTCATTGAATCTTATTATGAGCAAACAATTCAACTAAGATGCACATTTATGTAATTGCATAGCTTGATAAAAGCTATAGTCACTTTGATAAGTCAGTATAATATATTTTACATAATTTAAGGATTCATTACAATAGAGTGTCTAGTTAGTGAGCAGTAAAGAAAAGACATGTTGCTACAATAAATACACAATTATAATAGTCTACATTCACAGTTTCAATGTTCAGTAGAAAATAAACTTACAATAGTCAATTTTATTTCACTTGATAGCCTTACTGCCCTGACAATATTATATTAGCTCCACCTAATATTATTGTCATCTACACCCATCCATATGTTACTTCCATAAGATGATGGCTTACACCTACAATGGTACAGAATATGGAGAACAAGTTGGAACTCTCCACAAAACTCTCTTTATACTTATCTGGTCAATAGCTGTATTACTGAATGCTACAAGTAGTATTCTCTTATGTCAAGTAGCTCGAGGGAAGGCCCTCGTGGGCAAACATACTCATACTCGCCATAGCCCTGAACAACATGTGTATATTAGTACTGGGTATAACACCTGGAATAGTATCACTGTTTGTCTTCAATATGTTTTATAACATCCAAGGATTATGTTATTATCAGAGTATGATACTGAATGCTTTGATTCTATTATCATTTTTCATAGTGGCTCTTGTATCTATAGATCAATATTTGGCAATATCTCATCCATTTATGTATAGTACAAAACTAGTGCGAGATCAGAAACGAGCGATGAAAATAATTGTTTCAATTCTCTTACTTGTCATCATTAGTTGTATCACTATAAAACTATATTACCTATAGCAACATTGGCTGATAATGGTCCCCTTGTGCCTCCGATATTCTGTTATTATGGTATCAAGTCAAAAAAACCACAGAACATTATTATATCCTCTATTAATATTGCTGTAATGATCTTGATAAGTTTAGTTGTGATCTTCTGTGATGTCTGTATTGGTATTGGACTATATAACTCACGTCAACATTCTAATATGAAGAGGAATGCTCAAGCTACTGGTCACAAGAGACATGATCATCAACATACCAATTTAGCTAAACTTGCTGTAGTAGTTGCTATTGTGTTTTTGACTTGCAATTGCCCTTTGTAGTATGTAACCTCCATCCTTATATACATACATAGATACATACATAGATACATACATAGATACATACATACAACATCATACAACATACAATACCACCTGTGTCTAGTCTAGATTCATCAATGATACATCTGTCTTTTAATTCATCCATTCACTATTCATCTTTTAATCTATCTTTATCTGTCTATTCATATGCCATCCCATTCATCTATTCATTTTTATCCTTACAGGTTGTAAACATTTTACATTTATTGACAGTCTACATTGATCACAATGTAGATTATCTATCACTCTGTATGTTACTCTTAAAACACACTCCTCAGTCCATTCATGTTTATTTTCATTCGAGCATCAGTGAGAATAGCATATAAAGAAGCTGCCAAAACACTTTTCAAATGGCTACAATGTGGTTTTATATTTCATTCTGGTATGTCTATTTAATATCAACTAATGATTATTATTATTGGTACACTTAAATTACATGAATATATATACTAATTTATACACTTAATAAAAGAGAGTGCAGTACTTATTCTAATAGTATGTGTTTACTTAGAATTAGTAATACATTAACTATTTATAGTTTCACTATCTTGTTATTTTTATTATTATTTTGTGATTATTTAAAACAGATATAAAAACAGGAAATGATATCTATTGCTTAATTTATTAGTTTTATGAAAATATTATTTTAGTACAAAGTTAGGATATAAAAGTACAGGACAAGTGATGTCATTGATTACCATATTGTTATTGCTTGAAGTTTTCAGTTATGGTAAATTTCTAATGTACTTGATGAAACTGTACATATAGGATATTGTGATAGTTACAAACTAACATATAGCAATGGGAAATGTTTAAATGACCTATTTACCTATAGACAAATCCCTAACATTGTTTGAATTGATTCCTACAAATCCTAGAACTGTTTATACATTACTCATATACATAGCATATCATTAAACTAATTAACAACATTATAGTAGAACTATATATTATATGTGACTGTTCCTAAGAATGTCTTCTCCACATTTCAGATAATGTAAAAGGTTTATCTCACAAAGGGTAGCCATCAGTCAAAACCAGACCAAACAAATGAATTAGGTAAGTGACTTATACAGGTGACCAGTCCGTGAAGCCATTACAAAAGGTAGACAACCATTCACTACTAGCAATTAGCATAAAGACATAGAACTTACCAGAAAACTTACACTATATATTGTGGTCAATTATTGATTATCTATCCACCTGTACAGTCATGTCAACAACACCTTTACCGCATGACTATGTACATGTACTCACAACATTGTCCCTAAGGGTAAGTTAATGACATTAATGATTGAATACCAGAGTAAATTGTATGGGTGTGGCATTTAATCAGCATGTCTTACATTTACATCTGCATTGAAAAACTAGTCTCTTGTAACTATTACACTAATTATGCAATTGATTTATGCTTAATAAAATCATGATTGTACTTCAATTGAAACAACCTAAACATTTTATAATTTCATGCGATTTTCTATCTTTTAGTTACACACTATCATACAACTAATACTAACTTACCAGAAGCAACGTTAGTGGTAACTTACCAGAGCAATGCGGTGGCTATTATTCAGGACACCTTATCAACAGCAAAACATATCAAACACAAGTCAAAGGTAGTCAACGGAAAATATCTTTCTATTGATGATGTACTCTGGTGAAGTGGCTTCTCATGTTACTGATCCTTCAAACCATACCATAGAAGATATAGTATTAGTCAAGTCATTGCATTAAATGATGCAACGGTTACTGAGTGTCTTGTGAATGAAAATGACCAACTTGTTACTTCAATGCCACAATTTCTACTGTCAAACCTGATGTTATTCCATTAATCTATCTGATACTGTCTGCCACTAATGACAGCAACAGAGAGACGAACAGCGTTGTTTTCATTTCATTACGCCGGGAGTCACCAAAGTACCTTCCCAGCTCACTCTAGTCCAAAATCAGTACATGCATTCGGATCCTCTGTTTAGAATATCGCTGAGAATGATAGGGAAGTAGTACAGAGTGGATGGGAAAATACAGCTAAGCAGAATAGTCCTATTACAATAAGTCCCCATTTTGTGTGTGTTGCTGAAGTTCATTCTGCCTAATTATTATATATGTTGCTGGGATATCCACTTAATTAACTGACGCTTTAAATTTATAATATGTAATACTTTAATAATAACTTCAATTCATTATAATATTAATAAAATAATAAAATAAATGTATTAAGGAATTTTTGTATTAAGTTTCAAAACAACCAAGGTTACTAATAACTAAATATAAACGCTAATAGTTTAAGAGCTACGTTTTCTTGTTTTAAATAAGTTTCCATTGCGTTTCTAGCATTGTTTAATGATCGTAAAGCCTGAGTTTTAGTTGTGGACTAGACGAAAGCATCATCAGTAAAGTGCATAAAATCCTCCTGTAAAACAACTTGATCAATCTAACAAAATGAGAGAGATAGGATCAACAATATTGCCAATTGTACAATATTAATTAATATGCTGATATAATTTATATAATTATAATATAATCATTTCTATGATTCTATGCCCGTATTATTGAATGTTGCACATACCCATTCGCAGAATCCACATCACTTGATCCGATAATGATTTTAAAACCATTTAAATGTTGAACGATAACTCTTTTTTTTTGTAGGATTAGCTGTTTGTTAAATTTACAATTTTAACCCTTATGTCCCTTCAGAGCTAACACTTTTGTCCAGTATAGTCACAGAAGATGCTATCATTTAGTAATTCAATATTCGTAGTATTTGGCATAGGCATCAAAGTCATGCTATAGAAAAGAAATAGAAAATTTAATAATTAAAAATATCATTGTATTGTCTCACAACTCACCAAGAAGAGCTTATCCACTGCTGTGGCTGTATAGTACATTTTTTGCTGAAGGTCACTTGAACCCATTAAGTCTTTGTAACTAATGCAGCACTCACAAACCTAATTCCAGCCAATAGAAATGCATTGCCCATTCTCTAAATTAAAGTTGGATGATATGATACCTCCTTAAGAGACTTGTTGTCTCGTTTGAGTACTTACCTGCTTTTATATATACCTGCAGTAATCAGTAATTGTAGGATTTCAATTGTTTTGAACAAAACAATTGGTTACCTAGCAACCAATTGATTTTTTTCCCCTTATTTCCGCATGCTGATTTCTCCGCCTACCATCACAAATGTTAACAGCTTCGATTAGTACTGAGGCAAATAAAATACACTAATTTTAACCCAAAGATACTCTATCCTATTATTAATAATAAGATTTAGCAACGTGCATGATATGATTAAATTATCTAATCGCTATACACGTCAAGTTTTTCACACTCTTGTCTCCTTCTATCTCACTCTTTTTAACTTTTCTTATCTTAGAAAACTCTACTAGTATTATCTAAACTTCCAATGTGCATCTGTATGTTTTCTTAATCTTCTAGTTATTCTGTGTATACTAATAGCTCACATTGCAAAGAGCATATGATGGAGGTACGCTTTTCAATGGCAATGGCAACTGTCCTGGTGTGTGGAGGACATATCACAACCATATTAAAGTAAATTGCGCTGATGTACTATTTTGTTTGTACAAGACAGTAATTATAGAAACATTTTTTACCTCCAGAAAAATTCTCATCCTTTGCTGAGATAGGAAGCCATAAAAATCTGTGGCGTCAAACGCAACACCTGTCCTATATATAAACAAGCAACGAGTGAATGTATGGTATCACTTTATCTTTAATGCAAGAATACAGCTATCTCGACACTTCATTTTTAAACCATCAATAATACAGGTTCTGAAAAAATGGCTGGGAAACAAAACTACTGGTGTGTTGCTGTCCTATTGCTCTTTTTGATGGGGACCACTGTCCACTATGGAAAAGCTTTCCTACTGTACATAATATTCCTGATTATTGGGAATTCTATTTTGTGTAAAAAATACTGAAAGACGTTTTCTGGTAAGTTACTTAGTGCCCATGTCATTATTTTATATCATATTGCTCTCTATTATCTAGAAAGTGGTTTTGTTTATTCATGATTTTTCCTGCTATTAAACCTCAAAAACACGTGAAGCTTTCGTCCATTATGTCCTCTACTCGCTCGCTACTTGGAAATTAGGGGATTATGTTATGTAATGGGAATCCGTCAAATGAAACTGAATTAAAGCAAGCTCTGAAATTATTCTTAATCCAAGTCTTAACGATACTTGTGATTGGGTAAGTAGACTATGCATATATAAAAAGCTAATCCCTTCAGTCTAAAATTATTTTTTTCCAGCTGTTCAAATGTTTTAATTTGTATATGTTTTATGCAATCATATTCTCTTTAAATCATTTTTTACTACAGATTGCAACACTTAGATGGTATGTCGTCATTTCACTGTTCATCCAATGAACTTGTACCACTTCAATCATTGGGTAATTGAATTGAATAGCTGACGACACAATTGAGGACCTTGACATACCACTTTTGGGGCCAACATATGAAAAGGTAAATCTGGAGAATTACTTTAGGTGAGAGACAGCAAGAATTGGGGTCGCTGATAGATTTAGTGATAAAATGAAACTGGTTATTGACAATATGCTCTTACATCATTAATAAACATGGTCCATTACAAATTGTATCAACCAAGGAACAACTGTCCTTGCTAATCTGAAGAGAACTTATACTCATTATTCTTGATTTAAAATAATATATTATTTATTATTATCCCATTATTAGTTAACATTATTCAATAATAGTTTTGTTAAATTTTTCTACGCTATATCTATTTTACTGTTAATTAATACACAATAAATTTTAAACTATAATACTTATTGAAAACCAATAATAACTATACAAAGTGGATAATAAAATATTTAGTGAGAATTAAAAATGATTTGACAATTATAACAATTTGGTTTAAAATCAATAACATCATTGACAATACTAAGTGGTATTAAGGCCTTGAGTACATCATCATAACAAAATTTTATAACTACTATTAATCTATTATTGAATGGCGACATGTGTGGTCCTAGGTGTGGTTGGTAGAATTTCTAGGCAACATTTTGATATTGAGCAGTGTTGAAATGATAACATCTGCATCCTGTATTTTGAAACAGTTCTCAAGTTGTGTTCCAGTGCTATGCAAGAGATGAAAGTGAGATAGTTATTTGAATGTATTAGGCTATCTCACACTGTTTTCCATTTAACCAGTATAAACGCTAGTTTATTAGCAGACCGATAATATATTAGTACAATGGTTTTTTAAAATTGGCAGTAGTAAAGAGCTAACTGATGTATGTCGTTGATGCCTGACTCAGTAGTATTGTACTAATTAAATATTTATTACATATCACATTGTTGTTTAAATTGGAAGCCATATATTATTGTATTACATTCGACAATTAATATTTATACTAGTAGTATTACAATGAACACCTTCTGATTGAAGAGAGTGCTCTCATAAGCTAGAATCTCTTTTAGTTTGTGTTCCTGTTCTCAATAGACAACACTCTTCTCCAATGTTACAGCCATACTACTTCTGTCTTTACCAGTTCTACAAGTGGTTAGTCTGCCACTTTAGTTTTGCGACTTAACTTAAAAAAAAGGAGAGTTCTGTAATAGATCACACTTTAATACAGAGGTATTTATGAATGTCCAAATTAAAACAAGGATATTTATATAGTTATAGAGTGTTTGTAGTCCCATGACATTATCTTACTTTTCAGCACTGATTAGAAATTCAATATTTTTTTGATTATGATTATCGTATTTTGTCTTTACTGACGAAATGTTCTCTAACTTGAAGTGTTAACTTCTCAATATAAGTATCTAGAAAAACAAAAACAATAAATTCCATATAATAATGAATGATATAACAGAAATAGAAATAATAGAATATAAGACTTTACAGGCTGACAGCTCTGATATAGATAGGGTGATACATATCAATTATAGGCTCTCTTTTAAAATCATTTGCTTGTATCTTGATATGACATGCAAAGTATATGCATACAACAATAGTATGTTAATTAAATAACCTTTAATGTCTGCAGTGAGTATTTTATACTCTTCTACATAGTTAGACAGGATTTCTAATCCCTGATGATTAATTTCCTTCTTGAAGCTTCACTCTAAGAGATACAAGAGAAAAATATGTATTTAGTCTATTGACATTAGAACAACTTGTCTATGTCCAAACAGACAGGTGTACAAGTAAAAATATAATTAACTATGTATATTTTGTTGGTGGTAACAAACTCTTGGCTAGTAAAATAAACAATGTTAGCTGACGCTAATTTGAAGGAAATATTTGTTTAATAGCAAACGAGTACAATCTTATGCAATAAACAGATGATAGTGAGATAGAAAGATAAACATACTACATCACTTAGTAACTATAATGACAATGATGTCATTATTAGACAGATGGAAACAGAACTCTGTGTCGTCCCTTACATGTCAGTGCAATGATAATTAGTAGTAAGTACATACTTCCTTGTCATGAGAAATGTTGTTACTCTCACAAACTGTACTAGTTATCATAACAATATATTATTACATTAACCGAGAATGCTATGGGACTACCATACCATTTGTTTCCACTTTAGGTTACTATGGTAATAAAAAGACTTTTGAGTTGAAGTTACCATGTTTACAAAGTAAGCACAATATGGTAGTATGGGATGCATTGTTAATAGGCATTATGGGTTGGGAACAGAGATGTACAGCTGGTAAGGCCCTAATTAACTTAATTTTACATTTGTGTTCAACATGGTTTTCATTTTGGATTTTTGTAATAATTTAAAAAAAAATTACACAACTACACCTTCACTTTAAATCCCATATCAAGTAAACCACTTCATTTTTATAGGAAACCAAGTGACAGATAGAGAGTGAACAGTCTATTAATACACTTATAATATCAATAAAACTTGAATGATTGAATAACATGTATTGTAATAGATTTGTTACTAGTAACAGATATATTCTGCTTCCCCCGCATCATGGCAATCCCCATGCACGTTATCGGAGATTTCTCTATTTCCCCCATCATGGCAAGTCCTCATAAATCTTATCACAACTACCTCTATTTGTAGTTTACTTACAAACAGATTATACTGTCTTTCCCCCACATCATGGAAGCCCATTACGTCACCGCAGATTTCTTTGCTTCCCAGTCTTTCCAGGCAAGCCTCACAAATCTTTCACAACTACCCTCTATTTGTAGTTACTTACAAACAGATATACTGTGTGTTTTCCCCACATCATCCAACCCCTATATACGTCATCGCTGATTGCCTCTACTTCCCCCATGATGGCAGGTCTCATGAATGTTCTCACAACACCTCTGTTTATAGCTATAAATATCTTACTTCCTCATCATGGAAAACCCCTCATATCTTATCACTATATCTCTGCATGTGGTTAACATACTTACTTCCTCACTTAATTTGATAGCAGTCAATACTAAAAATTTATCGTGCTATCATTAGTCCACTCCAACAGCAGGCAGTATGCTTATCATGTTCTCACCATGATCTAATTGTAACTAGTGGAATTCATAGTCGCTAAATCTAAAGGTGATACTAGCCATACTTTTTGCTATGGTAACAAGCTCGCAATATAAACCTATGTTAAGTAAGCAATATTACTTGTTACTATAGAAACTTGTAGCTATGGAACATTGTAGATGCAATAACATGGGCCACTCACTCACTCTAAGCCAGCTGCCATAAACAATGAATATTATTAACTAATATTTGGAATTGTGAAGGGACAGATATTAGCATCTGTGTTAGATGACTTAATACTTCTGGGGGGGTTCTATTGAAAGCATTAAATCATATCTATCAATACACAGTATCAATAACAGTACTATATGAACATATTAATCATCAATAGATCTACTACTACCAATATAATATGGACCTATAAGCACATCAGTACAAGATACTAGTCTCCTACTAAAATGTTCAGTGATGTTTATGATGCTGGTTATTAATTTGTGCAACCACTTTGAGATCACACACACACATACTGTACTTACTATGTACTTCATTATATACCCACTTAAGGAACTCATATTTCCCCATTTGGTATATGAAGAAATCCCAATGCAGTGACATATGTATACAACAAAACCACTTCACATAATAAACCTTTTATATGTGAACAGCTGGTGTCCAAAGAAACCTTGAAAACTCAATGTAACTACAACCCCAAGTCTGGTCAATGACACAAGAGGAAGACCTAAACATAATTAACATCTGTGATGCAAATGTACCTAATGTCTTTGACTTATATGGTAGCTTAATTGCCTTATGGACTATTCTCAGGAAAAACAAGTCTACAATATTAATACCTTTGGTGTCATAATTCTTTCAACAGTAACTATGACATCACAAACAAAGGTAATCGTTTTGCTGGAGAGCACTATAACTTAGGAACGTATACTACCCTTAGTTAACGTCACTACTAGCTGGAATACAAATAAATTTCTCTATTTACCATTACTAGTTATTGCTAGTATGAAGAAATATATAGATGGTCCTTAGAGCATCACAGTAACAGGAGTACAATAGAATTGATTAAATCTTTGAATGATGTCTGACACAGTATGACAAATCTCAATTTTTACAACAGTTAAAACTGATATAACAAATCCAGTATACCACAACAACTATTGTTAGGTAATGTAAGTTTGACATTATTGGAAATTATTCTTCTTTTACATACATCCTGTTCTTTTGAGTATAGATAGATAGAAGTCTCATAACCAGCCCATTCCTCATCCTTGCCTCAAGTGTAAGAAATGGGCCTCCTCAGAATATAGTAGCACAATAAACTAATGAAGTAAGATTTAGTACTATTGTTTATTCATGTATACTTTTAATCATTTTAATGCATTCATCTTTTAAAATATGAGTTTATGTATACTATATAGGTAATAGGCTATCCAATTAACTTTGGAACTGTCAAACATATTAATTGGAGGCTTACACTACAGTAATAGGGAGTAATTTTGGTGGTACTTCGATACTTGGAAATTGAACAAGAAAAGTCAAAGTTTAAAGGTCAAAGTTTCACAAAACAGACTATAGTACAATTAACCAAAAGTATGCACTACCATCTCATTATTGACCTCCTAAATTGTCCTTTGTTTACTAGAAATTCTCTCCCTTAATGATTACAGACTCCACTCAATTTAGGGCTATTATATCTGATTCTTTCGAATATCAATAATATACTAGACAATGTATGAAACATTCAGCTAAAACAAACGCGAACTACATCATATCATATGGGGGAAATACTGGGATTTTATCCCAGAATATTTGGAGCTGTTTTGGCAGGATATAGTAAACATATAAATTAGAAACTAACTTTTTTTCCCCCAATACTAAAAATGTTCATTGAGTCAATTACTATAGTTACTAAAGATACTGTTACAAAACTTTCCTAACATAGTTAGCATAACATAGGCCATTATCAATATGCAAACAACTACTAACTTTTTGCTCAACCTAGTTACAAGATCCACCATTGAAAACACGTCTTTAGAATGATGTTTATACTATGTTGTCACACTAACTCTTTTAGTAACCCACTGCTGCCAACGATAGAGCCAAATTTGGTAACAATAATAGTAGAAATTAAATAATAAAACAACACCCTATAACATCAGGGAATATGCCACTATGGATGCCGGAATATATTTACATTAATTATTTGATATGTTTGTGTATACTCTTTCTATTGTACTTCTATGGAATTAGTTTTTCAGTTTATGTAATTGTTAGAGAGGTTGTTCGACTAGTATCCATATAACATAACATATATCATGCATTTGTAGACTAGTTTGTTGGTTTTCTGAGAAACAAGAAGAAGTGATTTTTGTTTTATCATAACAATTTGCAATAAGTGGGCAGGCAGAGAGATCTAACTGATAAATACTAAGTAAAACATTCACTTAATATGTGATAATTGTCACCTTTAAGTTAAATACTTACTTCATAATGTTAAATCCTGTCCTTACCTACCTAATATATACTAAAATCTAAACCTAAGGCCATAGAGTGCATCATACAAATGTCACAGACACACACAGACATATTCCAGTATGGCTGTCAAATTTAAGGAAATCGTAATAGCTGAGTATAGAATCATTGACAGTTTATGCTAATTATCATCTATAACTTATTAATATACCCTAAACAGAAAAATGGTACCCTGATCTCCACATTAAAGATACTGTTACAGATGAAGGGTTAGTAACTTAATATAAAGCAGTTCTATTTAATGTATATTAAACTTACAAATGGTCCCATACTTCTCCCTGAGCTTCGTTCATCCCATAAGCATTACTAAGGGGACAACCTTTAATGGAATGTCCTAGACGAATGTGTTCATTGGGTAGGCGTGTCAGGATATCACGACTGATTAGAAATTGGACAATCAGCTTTTTCTCTGAATAAAAAGAACAATAATTTATTTCTTGCAAAATATTTTAAAATGAAATGTAGCCGATTTGCATAAGGAATCACTTCTATCAAATCATTTAAAACTTTCATGTACATAAACCTTTTTAAATAGAATGCTTAATAATTTAGTTCAAGTATCTATTGTTTCTAATTGTTATATAATTTATTAAAGTCTATGGTTGCATATATAACACTAAACTTTTTTGAGATGTTTTAACAGAAGTGGTCCCTTTTTTTTGTAAATCAAGTCACAAATGTATAAGATATAAAGTTAATTTTAATATAGCTATGAAGCTATCAATAATCTCTAATATTACTTAAAGTATAAATGAAAGCAATCTGATTGGTCAGATATAAGTAACTATATTTCTTATTTGCTCAATAGGTCTTCTTAGTTGCCCACATGTTACCATAGACTTTTTATTATACTTAAAATCATTTAGAGTCCTCGACCAATGGTAATTACACAATTTAAAAGCTTGTGAGCCTAAAAAGCCCCAGCACATGTGTAGATCTCTCGTTGTCTCAGGGTCTATCCTATATTTTGATATAATATGACACAACTTTTATAAATGTCGTTGTAAATTGTAATGCTTGTTTTCTATAATTGTTATTATTATAAAGGGAATATAGTAAAACTATAAACTCTATTTATACAAGACTGTTATAATAATATTACTGTATTAAACAAATTTAATTAATACAGACAACTGTCTTTGTGATAGTATAACCACAAGTATCCAAGCAAACATATAATTATGTTCATACATATTAAAATAATTTATCTGTTTACTTCATGTCTAGAATATTAAAAACATAATTACAGAACTAATCAACCAACCTTTAGACATTGTTGGTTTCTGTTTGTGGTCTTAAATATATCATTATCTAATATGTAAACTTCTTGTTAAACTATGATGGGTTTCTCTCCCTATACTATATTTACTAATCTATTATAATATGTACACAAATACATCAAATACTATGCATGCTAGCCAGTCTATTAATAATACATTATACTCAATTAAATGTTTCCCCCAAAAAGTTTCCCATAATTATGATTTCAAAGTTCCTATAAACACAGGATTTTCGTCTATACTCTGTTAAGTATAATTAGTTTCTATACTATAGTTTCCCAATACAATAAAAATATGATATCAAATACGTTGTTTCGAATTACCTTGTTCCTATATAACGAAAGTCAAAATCAATATCTGATCCAGCTACTGCCGATAACTGCAAATAGAAACAGAACAGACTGATGTTAATATAATGAAGGAATGATGATCTTACTTGAAACTTTACGTTCTTTAGCTCTGACACCCAATGTACATATCTTCCATACAGCTAATTCTTCTCCTTTGAGAGAGAGAGAGAAGAGAGAGAGATAGAGAGAGAGAGAGAGAGAGAGAGAGAGAGAGAGAGAGAGAGAAGAGAGAGAGAGAGAGAGAGAGAGAGAGAGAGAGAGAAGAGAGAGGAGAGAGAGAGAGAGAGAGAAGAAGATGACGGTCTCTATTCATACTGTAATCAACACTAAGACATTTACCCATACCAACAAAAGAAGGTAACAAAAGAAACATCAAAGTAAAACAAAATTATTATCTATTACTCAGAGGGTTAAAGCCCTAATAGTTTACCACTTTGTTTTCTGGAGACAAGCCTTTCTTGGTACTTTACCACATAACAGTCCCACTGCTGGACACACCTGGCATTAAGTTTTTATATAACAATTGCTTTACACACTAGGAACCTAGTGACAAGATTCCAATTGTGGTAGGATCTATATGATCACATAGTAAGTATGACATATAACCTAACACCTAAGGTACTTGTAGTTAATATTGCAGTGGCTTCAGTGTACAATAAATGTACCTTATGTCACAATGAATTAACAAATATGGCACTTCATATGCTGAAATTGATATATGAAATTACAGCTTGGGTGAGTTTGTTTAATAATTTTTTATTTTATTTTAAGTTCCTTATTATGTTTTATAATTAAAGAAATCACACAAATCACTAATTCTTATTCTCCTAAACAGTAATGATTCTTTTGCAAACAAAGTGTCAGTACAATGACAATTCCCTTCACCAATAATTATATAGCTATGTATGTTGTTCACTATAATATTATGATTATCATTAATAAGACAGAGATGTGTATGTATTATGTATATATACGTACCTGTAGAACCCAGGAGACACTCAAAGTGAGCTAGAAAGCCAAGTTTTTCTAACTGTTTCATAAAGAAGGCATCAGTGAAGTGTTCATTCAATGTGATGTAGATGAAGTCACTAGACCAGTTAACTGAGTGAGTGGTGAGGAAGGAGTTTGAGATTACGATTAGATGGATATTAGTCACTTACTGCTTGACAGAAACAATATCCATGTGCTTCCTTAACTCCAATAAATTTGGTTCACAAGAATCAAGCTAGACATGAGTGATAATAGAGAAAAGAGAGAGAGAGAGAGAGAGAAGAGAGGGAGAGAGAGAGAAGAGAGAGAGAGAGAGAGAGAGAGATATGATGACCAAACATAACAATTAACATCAAGAGTAGTACAATACTTTCCCAACATGATATTGACCTTCATGAGAGAAAAGGAGAGACTGCTGTGTGCTAATTTCATTAATCCTTCTACTGTTTGGTCAAGCTCATTCACAGCAGGAATAAGTGATTGTGACCATACATATGCTGAACAGAGAGAAAGAGATAAAACCTATTCAAATTTAATTCATCCCATCCAACCATCTATCTATCTATCCATCCCTCCTTTTAGTTTGTCTATTCATTCCTTCTTCAGTCTGTCCATTCATCCATCTATTTATCCTTACTAGGTTTAAAAGTAGTTTAAAACAGTAGTATCAGTAGATGAAGCATGAGCCTCGTGTTCTAAGAAATAATATATTGCAAATATAACATAAACCTTATATGGAACAATACATAATACACTATATATGTACATGTAATATACCTTATATAGAACAAGTATACAGAACACACTATACATGTACATGTAATTACCTTATTATGGATAAGTAGTATAATACACTCTATATATGTACATGTAATATACTTATCGTGGCACAAGTACAAACACACTATACATGTACATGTAATATCAGCCTTATATGGAACAAGTATAGAACCACACTATACATGTACATGTAATATACCTTATATGGAACAAGTACAGACACACTACTATACATGTACATGTAATATACCTTATATGGAAAAGTATAGAAATTCGAACGCACTATACATGTACATGTAATATACCTTATATGAATAAGTACATAACACACTATACATGTACATGTAAATATACCTTATATGAAACAAGTACATAATGCACTATACATGTACATGTAAATTACCTTATATGGAATAAGTACATAACACACTATACATGTACATGTAATATACCTTATATGGAACAAGTACAGAACACACTATACATGTACATGTAATATACCTTATATGGAACAGTACATAACACACTATACATGTACATGTAATATACTTATATGGAACAAGTACAGAACACACTATACATGTACATGTAATATACCTTATATGGAACAAGTACATAATGCATTATACAGTACATATAATATAGTCTTATAAAAATACATGTACCACTGCAGTGTTTTATGATAGAAAACTATTTTATATTACCTAATCCTGTAAACTATATGTCTTACATGTAACACATATCACTTACGTAGCTCTACAACCTTCTTTGAGCCTCTTCCACTTTATCTAATATCCTACTAACAACTCTTTGTATACTAGCAGTACTTAAATCCTCCTAAAGTAAATGAAATGTAAAAATACTTTTGTCAAGAAATTGACTGTTTTGTATGCAATTTGACATAATAAATATACAACTGTAATCATATAATAAAAAACATAAAATGTAAAGACAAGGATTAGTTAATAAAGTTTTAGTACTAACCAGTTTCCATTCTCCAGTACTAACTTGTACATAGTGTTGATCCATTCCATAACCAATCTATAACAAGAGAGAGAAATGTATCAAGGCACTGCATTGTTATTAAACTTATAATACAAAATAGTCTAGCTATTTCTATAGTTAGTTATAAGACAATCAAATGAAGAAAAAGTTTTTTTCTTTACAGAGAATCTTCCAGGTTATATAACAAATAATGAGAGCAACTCCATAACCTTGATACTTATTGCTCACAGACATTACATTACGCAACAAGCAACCAAGCAAGCAGGATGGTAACACATCAACTGTCAAAAAAGATAGAACACATCAAATATATTAGATATACTAAAGTATTTTGAATGACGAATTAGACAGTTCTGTGATGACCACGCAAAAGAAGGGATATTATTTAAATATACATGATAAGGTATGCCACTTAACTATAATATTAATAGTTTGTTTTGATAAATGATCATGTGATGGGGTTGTTTAATTTTCACTACCAAAGTGGAATTTAAACAGTCCATGAATATAAGAGTTTAATCATTAATATATGTTTTTACAAGAGAAGAGACGAAGTTGCCTTAGTGCTGTAGTCCAACCAAATCAGTCCTGGTAGGACATTATTTCTAAGTAGGGAACCAAATCTCTGTTTATTTTTCATGATGGCTCATCTATCATTACCAGCGAGGTAAGTATATTGTATTCATACATATAGCATATTTGTTGTCACAAATTATGTTGTGGTTTATATTAACTGACAGATTTGATTAAACATATGACCTTATTATACTGATATAAACTAATTTTAACTATTAAAATTACATTGACAACAATACCTCATATTTTATCTAATATAAAAATTGTTGTCAATAGGATGTGTTAACAATATAGTAACTATTGAATACAGACTATCTTTTCTCTACAAACATTCTCAAACATTCAATAAAGACAATCACCTCTCCCACTAACTGTGATCAATACATTGCTTTGTGGAGATAGTGGTAGTGTAAGTAAAATGATATTATAATTAATAGTTTTCATTCTTCTATTAGTATAACAAACATATAGTAAAAGAGATGGAATATAACATACAAGAATTTTCCCTTACTCTGTGACAGTGAGTCTGGTCAGCTAACAGTAATATCCAACAATAGATTTGATAAGGATATTACGTTTCTTATAATCCTTTCATTAAATTCAAACAATTAAAACCTTTTGATGATATCACACATAAACAATCCCAACTATCATCAATAGGATATTAGTAACAAACTACATGTTCTCTACAAACATTCCCACAACATTCAATACAAGCAAGTCTCCTCTCGCCCACTAAGTGTGATCAATACATTGGTTGTGGAGGGCATGAAATCAAAGCTAGGGGACAATGTATCAAAAGAAAGGTTTGTAAGACTATCATATCTTTTGGCATTAACTGTCTGTATATTGGTAAGTTATATGAAGGAAAGATGATAAATAAATTCTAAAAATGTAGCCTATTTCTACATTGTGACACAACAAGGTAACCTATAATACAACATCTATGACATCATTGACTATATATGGTTGGGACCATTCACAGACTATTGACCAAAAGAGGTTGTTAAGCAATCTTTGTAGTAACCTTGATTCAGTAACGTCAGAATCCCTTCTCTTCTAAAAAACATTCTTAAACCTTCAAAGAAATAGCCTTAAGTGTCAACATTATGTCCCACACAAAACAACACAACAGTATAAAAACCATTGATCACAGAGCCTATGACGAACAGAATAATAGCATATGAGTAACTATCATTATCTTTATTTCCTTGTTAGGGCCTCATTCGCCCAGGACGTCAATAACTGTACCACTCAATGTACCACTAGCTGTTCCCTTCACTTGTCCTCCATCTTGTTGCTAATGACAGTTTTAGCTTTAGCAACACTTACTAAAAGAATCATTAAATGGAAACAGGCTTAAAATATTTTATTGACCCGGGTCATTAATACTACTATCCCTATCACCTGAACCAAGTACCTATATCCGCCTTCTCCCTCTCCTCCACTCCTGTGAAGAGATCAGACTAACTGGCCTAATAGTCCCTCTGACGATTATATCATAGCTGATATACTAATGGCATCGTCGTCAAGTCTACTGTCATATGGAGTCACTGTGCACTCTGAGGAGGATGGATGAGGTAGCCTACCTCAACATGTCTGACCCAAAGAGAAGAATGTCCACCTGGATTTAGACTGTATGAAGAAGATGAAGTAAGAGCATTTGAAGACCATCATCATCACCAGCTGGTTACTGTCAATCGTCAGTCAAGTTCCCCTCCTACAGTATCAGCTACCTTCTCAAGTATGTGGTAAGGTTATTGGATATCAATATCAACAACACGGATGCCATTGACCCTTATGGTGGATACAATATCAGTGGAGCATATTTGATGGTGTTAGTCTCACTCCGTGTTAATCCCCTTCAACATATCTGGACATTTATGGCTGCTACTCAAGAGAATGTTTGCAATGATAATTGTCGTCATGAATGTCCCTGTGCTCCTAACAGTCCCTCTTAATGTCCCCTCTTTTATTGGTAATGACTACTTTTGTGAGTCAGAAATCCTAACCTTATGAAGATTATGGTGTTTTTTATACTGGAGATCCACTCTGGGATGGTAAACAATGTGGACTAATAGAAAGGCTGTTGTCAAGCTTCTGGTCCACCACTGGTTTAATAAGACACTTTAACTCTCCCCCTACTGACTACATAGAGATGAGGGTGTGTTCAGATCAAGTGTCAAGTAATGAAGATTCTCCATGTTATTTTTTATTAGAGATTTATGTTAAGTAATTATTATATTACAAAAGGAAAGATAATGTACAATTTGTTTAAAAAATATAAAATTTTATGTTTCTGACTACTACTGTAACATTAATTGGTTTGACAATTTTAATTAATTAAATTTGGTCAAAATAAATTATGATGGATGTATCAAACTACTGTATCTGAATAAAAGGGGGTGGCACTATATTTAATAGGTGAAGATAAGATAGTTCTATAATCTATTTCACTTCCTACTATGTACCTCTCAAAACCAGCCATACATTAATAGTTTGGACAATGACAATCAAAGTTAAATTCAGTCAAAATAAAGGTATATCATACTACTATATATGAAGAAAGGGATGGACATATACTCAACAGATAATTGACCTATGATAACATTACCTCCTACCTATTACTCCTTCAATAGTAGAATACAGCAGTAATCAGTAAGTTAGATAAGAGTTAACCTTAAGTTACTGCTGTAGTAACCTTTGATTCACTGAAGTCCTATAACTTTCTCTTATAGAAACCTTCTCAAATCGTCAATACTTTTAGTGGATAAACTTTAGGTCAACACAACAACACATACTATAAAACCATTAGATCAGAAAAGCTATACACTCAACAGATAATTAACCTATGATAACATTACCTCCTAACTATGTACTCTCTCAAAAACCAGACATACAACATTAATCAGCAAAGGTTAATAAGAGTTAACCCTAAGTTACTGCCGTAGTAACCTTTGATTCATGAACTCAGATAACTTTCTCTTATAGAAACATTCTCAAGCTTTCAATGAAGATAGCTATAATGATAAACTTTTATGTCCACACAACAAACACATAATAAAACCATTGATCACAGAGCTAACACCACGGAATAAGAAATATGAGCTAGCTTTCTTCATCCTAGCCTTGTTAGGTCTCATTCAGGGCCCAGGACAGTCAATACTGTACCACTAAATGTACTACTAGTTGTCCCTTCACTTGTCCTCCATCTTGTTCTAATGACAGTTTTAGCTTTAGAAGCACTTACTAAAGAGTCATTAAAATGGAAACAGGTTTAAAATATTTAATTGATATTTGGCCATTAATAGTACTAGCCCAGTCATTGAACCAAGTACATATTCGCCATCTCCTCTCCTCCACTGGGTGTGAAGATTAAGACTAACTGGCCTGATAGTCCCTCTGACTATTACATCATAGCTGATACTAATGGACATCCTCGTCAAGTCTACTGTCATATGGAATCACTGTGTAAATCTGGAGGAGGATGGATGAGGGTAGCCTATCTCAACATGTCTGACCTACAGAAGAATGTCCACCTGGATTTAGACTATATAACCAAAAAAATAAGAGCATGTGGACGACCACATCATCACCAGCTGGTTATTGTCAATCAGTCAAGGTTCCCCTCCTACAGTATTAGTTTACTCTCAAGTATGTGGTCGGGTTATTGGATATCAACATGGATCACCTGATGCCATTCATCCTGGGACGTAAAAAGAAAAACAATGTCAATGGAGCATATGTTGACGGTGTTAGCATACTCGTGGTAATCCTCGTCAACATATCTGGACATTTATAGGCTGCTCTACAAGAGAACTTTTTCTATGAAATGTCGCCATGAGTTGTCCCTGTGCTCCTAACAGTCCTGTGTCTGTCCCATCCTTTATTGGTAATTGTTACTTCTGTGAGTCAGGTTGTCCTCTGGACACTGGCAGCATAATGTATTTTACACTGATCCACTCTGGGATGGTAAAAGTGTGTGGACTGATAGAGAAGCCCTGTTTGTCAAGCTCCTGGTCTACCATGGTTTCATAAGACACTTAACTCTCGCCACTACTGATTACATAGAAATGAGAGTGTGTGGAGATCAACCAACAACTGATGAAGATTCTCCTGTTGGTTATTATGAGATTTATGTTAAAGTAGTCTTACAAGATTGAAGACATTATTTCATTAAACTAAAGATAGACTAAATTTTTGCATACATGTTGAACAATTATTAAATTTGTTGTAACATTTTTTTTCATTTTAATTTAGTTAAAGGAAAAATAATTTTGTATTATAATTACTCAAAATAAATCAACCTCTAATCTACAATTGAGGAAAGTTTATTTTGATACAGAAAACAGTAACAAATCATATCTAGAGTCAATAAATATTGATAACATTAATTCTGACAATTTAGGTTTTGTCAATCCTCCTTATTGCAATGCTTGACAATAAAATAAGCAATGAATATGATTGAGTGGTAAAATACATTGTGATGGATGTATCACAGACTACTGTATCTGAACAAAAAGGAGTGGACATATACTTAATAGTAAGAAAGATAGTTCTTTCAGGATATAATCTACCTTTGACACATCAAACTCCTACTTATGTACTCTCTCAAACCTATTACCTCCCAACCATATAGCAATAGTCAGCAAGGTTGTGACCCTAATTGTGAAAATATATATTATTTGAACTTTCCCAAATTTAATACCACCTTCAAAGATGACCTTTCAGTCACACAACAAACTTGTTTATGACTCTAATCCTCAGCATATAAAAGAAAGATAAAATCTGCTTAAGCTAAATCTTACAATGTAAGATTTTAGCTTAAGCAAAGAGAGTCTACGATTAAGAAATTTCTGACATTCATCATCCTTGGTCTTGCCATTGGCCTAGTTCATGTCAATGGTGACAGTCATACTGGAGGATGTACAGCTACTTATACAATTACATGTCCAATGACTCCTCCTGCACATGGTTCTTGCAGCAATGACAGAAAAAAGCTGAGCAAGTTTACAAGAATATCAACCAGATCAACAATGCCAAGCTTGATCGTTTAATGGTCACTTATTTATGGTAGCCTACCTCAACATGTCTGACCCTACAGAAGAATGTCCACCTGGATTTTAGACTATATAATCAGAAAAAAATAAGAGCATGTGGACGACAGCATCTGTCACCAGCTGGTTATTGTCAATCACTCAAGTTTACACTCCTACAGTATCAGCTACTCTCAAGTATGTGGTAGAATTATTGGATATCAATATGCATCAATTGATGCATATTGATATCCAATCCTTGTTTTGGTTTAGCTGACTCAAGAAAATACGTTAATGACTTTGCATCTTTATTGGAGCACTTGTGAGTCAATATTGGCACATGGCCAAGGAATAAATCTATCCTGAAGATACTTGAAAAAACTGTGATTTGCTAATTGGTAGTTGACTGAGACACTTAACTTCAAAAGTGACTATATAGAAAATTCATGAGAAATGACAGTTAAACATTACATTTATGCAATTATATTAGATATTTGCCTAGTTCTACTTTGACTTCGAAACCCACAGTTTTTGCAAAAACAGTCACCCTACATATACAGACAGAACGAAAATTAAAACGTTGACTTCAACCCACATCACCATACATTACGACAGATGAAATATGTAAAGTTTTGGTGAATCACATCGCCATTCATAAAGGATGATTTGTACTGCATAAGTGTAAAATTTGTTTGCAAAAAGTTTCTTTTAAAAGTTTGTATTAATTTGATTGCACTGTGGCAACCAGGAGTTCATAACCAAAGAATGACATATTATTCAAAAACCATGACTATTTCATAAACCGTAAACAGTAGAGGTTAGGTATGCTCACAAATGTTTTTTTTAAAATAAAATCCCCTCTTCACAAGAGTAATAGATAATCTATTTAAGGGTCCACCTTTCTTTTTAATAAATTCACCTCATAGCTATGTACTCTATCAAAACTTGTTACTTAGCTAAGTAAACACCTTTATCATATGATACAAAAGTATATGAATTCCCCTAAGCGAATCTTTTTGTTTTGGCTCTTTCCAGGCTAATGGCACTAACAGTGAACATTGTAGCTATCACTGATAATATTTTGGAAGCATTGTAACTACAAGTCATTTTTGAGAGATCATCATCCTAATTGGATCTATGGTGATGATTAATCAGTCAGTAGTCAGAGGAGTCTAACACACCCAATTCCTCATGGTTGACAGAACCAAGGTGACATGATGAACGGGTATTAAGTTCTATGTAGTTGGTGTATGTCTTTCATTGGCTGTGTGTTTATAATGTGTAGTGGATCAAACTTCCAAGGATAAGGTTCCAAATATGACTTTGTCCCATAAGATCTCTGACTACACAGAAGTTGGTTATAAAAACTTTTTTTAGGTGTGGGAAAAGTTCCAAGCAAGGCCACAAACATTTAAATCTTTTAATATTTGCTTAATGATAAAATATGGTTTTATGATAGCATTCAGAAAAGAGCTGGAAAAATGTTAAGGCTATACAAAAACTTCAAACCTTGGTTACATTTGGTGTTAACATATGGTAATTCATGTTAAAATATAGTACTTAAATCAATAAAACTATACTTCACATGTTACTACCAAGTACAAGATACAAGGGTGTTGCTACAAATATCAAGTATATTCTCCCATTGCTTTTATGTTTCTTGAGCAACATTCATAAAGTCTGATGAGATACCTTGTTATGAATCTTTAGATAATAATTATAACTATCAGTGATTATTACTTCAGGTTATCTAAACAGAAGAGGCTACACAATGTTAAACTACCCACCTTTGTTCAAAATGCCAAATGTTTTCTGCCCTTTTACTATAAGAGGAATAAGATAATCTATTCAAGTCTTAAACTTTACTATTAAAATCACATTCACATGTACTCTTCCAAAACATGTACCTAAACTTCCTATACACTGGGTTAATCAATAAGTCAAATGATAACTTTCCCAGACACTTAGTCACAAAAACCTGGTTTTGTTTTGTAATCCTTAACTTATAAAGTAGATGATGAAAATGTTAAACTCTAGTTCAGCCTTATAAAAAAATAAGCTAAAGGGTGTCTGCCCATGTTTAAAATGCTATTTTCCTTCATTTTGGGTCTATGTATAAATCCACTTCAGGTTGGTGGATCAGGAGATGGATGAGGGTAGCTTACCTCAATATATCTGATCCTACAGAGGAATGTCCACCTGGATTTAAACTATGTAACCAGAATAAAATAAAAAGCAGTGGGGGACGGCCAGCATTATTATTATTAGCTCATAACTGTCAATCACTCAAGTTACCCTCATACAGTATATCAGCTACCTCAAGTATGTAGCTGGATTATTGGATATCAATATGGATAAGGCTGATGTCATTGACTCTTATGGAGAATATGACTCAACAGAGCATATGTTAATGGTGTTAGTCTTACTCATGGTAATCTTCACCAACATATCTGAACATTTATGGTTGCTAATCAAGAAACGTGTTTCAATGATGATTGTTGTCATAAGAGTTCCTGTGCTTCTAATAGTCTTCTTAATGTTCCCTTCTCTTATTGGTAATGACTATGTTGTTGAGTCAGGAAATTCTAAAGATTATGAGTACAATGTGTTATCCTGGGAATCCACTCAGAAATGGTGAACAATGTGGATGATAGAGAAGATTTTTGTCTAGTTCCTAGTCTACCATGGTTCAATAAGATACTTAACTTCCCTATACGATACATAGAGTTGAGGGTGTGTGTCAGATCAAGTGTCAAGCAACGGGGATTCTCCACTCAGTTTTTTTTATGATTGCAGTAAGTAATTACTAGATTTATTCAAAATGAAAGAAATGTAGATTGGAAAAGAGATAAATTTAAGTTTCTGCTATGACTACAACATCATTGTTTTGACAAATGTAATTAAAATTAAATTTGTCAAATAAATTATGATTAATCTACTGTATAATGGGTCTATAAGTGTGCGGTAGTGTCTTTAAACAAACCCAAATTCCGACTGTGTACCTCTCTCAAAAGCTGGACCTTTCAGTCATTTTAAAGGGGTCAGCAGGTTAGATAAAAAGGACCCTATAGTAAAAACATGATATATCTAACTTTCCCAAACCAATACCAATTCAAAGATGACTTTTAGTCACAAGCAATGGGTTAGGACTCTAATCCGCATTATAAAAGGGACATCATCACAATTAATATTTTAGTTTAGCAAAGAGAGTCTACAATCAAAGGAAATGTGACATTCATCATATTGGGTCGTGCCATTGGCGTAGTGATGTCAATGGTGACAGCATACGAGGCTGTACGCTACTTATACAACTACAGTCCAAATACTCGCCTACATAGGTTCTTGTAACAACGGAGCGAGCGCATGGAAAAAAGCTTGAGCAAGTAAATAATAATAGCAACCAGATCAAGCTAACTTGATCTGTTTAATGGTACATGCAAATATTTATGACTATATATTATTTTTCTCCTACAACTCCTGTGAGAGAAAACCCACTCGCCTGATAGTCCTTGGAATATTAAATAGCTGATATTAATGGACATTCTCGTCACTGTCTACTGTCTAGGGAAATCCTGGAAAACTCGGAGGAGGCATGATGGGGTAGCCTACCTTAACTGTCTGCCCCAGACAGAAGAATGTCCCCCTGGATTAGATTATATAACAGAATGGAAAGACGAGCAGTGGACGACCAGCATCGATCACAGCTGGTTACTGTCAATCAGTCAAGTTCCCCTCCTACGTATACAGTTACTCTCAATATTGGACTAGAGTTCATGGATATGAATAGCAACAACCTGATGATTCACATAATGAAGAGGTAGATTAAGTGGGAGCATTGTTGATGGCGTTAGGCTACTCGAGGTAACTCGTAAAACGTTGACATTTATGGCTGCTTTACAAGGGAACTTTTTCTATCAAAATGGTCACAAAACAAAAAAAACACGAGTGTCTTGTGCCATACTAAAGCGTGATGTCCCATCCTTTATAGGTAATGTTACTTCTGTGAGTCAGGTTGCATGGACATTGAATCTAATGTCTTAGTATGATCACCTGGGACGGTAAACAGTGTGGGGATGTAGAGTACGGCTGTTGTCAAGATCTGGTCTACCATGGTTCCTAAGAAACTTAATCTCAACTACTGGACATTTAGAAATGCGGGGAGGCAGATCACCAACCAAGTTAATGAAGATATACCTGTTGGTTCCTATGAGATTTTACGTTAAATAGATAACACTAATTTAAAAATTTGCCTGAAGTTTTACACTACAATGTACAAATTATGATAGAGTGAATTTTGTAGGATGTTAATTTTTTGTACAAATATATCTCTTGATACTTTCATGATTTAAAAATCAGTTGCCAATTCTAATTGAGTGGTTTTTAGTTCATCGAATTATGACATAAACCTTATACATTTATGCAGAAATGGAAATTCTTTTTATACACACAAAAGGGGGTGAATTTTATGATAAAGAGAAATTTTGTAAGAACGTGTAATTTTTGTGCAAAACACGGTATAGATACTTGAGAGTGATTTAAAAAATCCTTAGGGATGAGATATAATAGGTCAGTCATTAAACGCAATGATTAAAAATAGTCCTAGCATAATTTCTGACACATAATATCTCCTTCTACACACCCACTAATGATTCTCGGCAATTTGTACTCCTAGTAAAGAATATTTAAAGACAACCTATCTACAGAGGAATCCACCGGGATTAGACTATAAGAAGAAATGGAATAAGATCGTGGGACACCAGCATCATCCCAAGCGAATATTTTGTCAATCATCAACTTACAGTATTATTAATCTCAAGTATGTGGTCGTGTTATAGATATCAATTGTATCAAAGGTGGAATATATTAGATAAGTGAAATTTTGCTAGCGTCATGTAACAAACTCATTAGAGGTAATAGATAATTGATATTGGAAAAGACAAAGGATTTTGAGCGTTCGATTGATGTGCTAGCCCACTAAAACCACAACTGAGCTGACATGTAAATAAAGACTCAAAGGAGCACATGACAGCCAAACTTTGTAAAAACAAAGCAGAAAAAAAATAGTGTAGTATGAAGAAAAGAGCCAGAGGAGAAAGTTGAAAGGTTCCCATGCTTTATATGGATACTCTAGAAGATAGTGTGTCTTGTTGCTTTGAATTATTATAAATATACTATTGTAATGTAAACAAACTCCATCTTTTAATGAGTATAACTGACTTCTTGATAGTTGAAATAGTGCGGAGTTGACATTTGAGAGTTGATATTATGGGTGATGACATATGGGATGTGACATTTGAGATCTAACCCTTCGATACTCCTACATTCTACTTTAATACATTTTATTTCTTTTTAAATTTGCCATGACATTGCTGTTACTCATTTAGTTACAGACAGTTATAGTGAATAAAAAGAAAAATTAAATTTTGCTAGAAATGCAATAAAAATTATAAAATATAGATCATCATTTTGACTCTATAATAGACAAAATATTCATAAGATTCTGAAGATAGACCAACCCAATTGGTTTTCTTCCTTTACTAGGTCAATAAAGCAACTAGAATATAAGAAATAAGAGATAACCTAGCCACCCATCATCAATCCCTCTGATTACTTTGAGTTATATCATATCTGAGGAGAAGGGACACTCGTATACCTTATAGCATTGTTACTACCAATATGTATATTTTAAGCTACAAACAACATATTGCTAACTCTTCAACATGCCAAAGTTTACTAACACACTAGCTGATCTATAGTCAATATATAAGGAATCTGTTATTATAGCAAACCCTACTGTAGCTAGTAAAGCATAGTTTAAACTGTATCTGATCTATACTGTGTATATAGCAAAATGAAACATGTGGTAAAATTGTAAAACACGTCATTGAAGGGCACCAAATGACCAAATAGTATAGGAGATACTAAAAATAATTAAGGAATCATTAATTAGATATATTATGTGATGACCACAGATAAGAGATATAAGATTTAAATATACTGATAACGTATGCCACTTTAACTATAATATTCATAGTTTGTTTGATAAATCATTATGTGATGTTGTTAAATTTTCACTACCAAAGGGGATTTAAAGTCCATAATAATAAAGAGTTAATCATTAATATATATGAATTTAACAAGGAGAAGATGTGACCTTAGTTGTAATCCAACAAATGGTAGGGCATTATTTCTAAGTAGGGAACCAAATGTCTCGTGTTAGTTTTATGATGGCTCATCTATATTACCAGCATATAACTATATTGTATCATAAAATAGAGTTATATTTGTTGTCACAATTATGTGTGGTTATATTAACTGACAGATTTGCTTAAACATATTAACATATTATTGTACTAATATAAAACTAATTTTAAACTATTAAAATTACAATTGACAACAATACTACATAATTTTATCTAATATAAATTTGTTGTCATAGGATATGTTAACAATATAGTAACTATTGATATACAAATATCTGTTCTCTACAAACATTCCCAACATTCAATAAAGACAGTCACCTCTCCCAATAAGTGTGATCAATACATGCTTTGTAGGAGGTAATGGTAGTGTAGATAAAATGATATTATATATAATATAGTTTCATTCTTTATTAGTATAACAAACATGTAGTAAAAGATAGATGAAATATAACATACAAGATTTTCCCTTACGCTGTGACATTCAATGCAGGTGGCTTAACAAGCAAAGGATGTAATATCAACAGATAGACCTTGCATAAGGATATGACAGTTTACTATAATACTATTCGTTTTTTTAAATTTAACAACAATTAAAAAGTATTTTGATGGATATCACAACATAAAACAATCCCAGACTCTCATCAATAGATTGTAATAACAAAATACACATGGTTCTCTAACAACATTCTATGAAGGACAGTCTCCTCTCCCACTAAGTGTGATCAATACATTGGTTTGTGGGAAGTATGATCAAAAGCTATGACATAATTTATCAAAAGAGAGGTGTTTAAATTTTATTCCCATAGTAACTAGTAAACGATGACAGAGTAAATTGATCAATTAATAATAATGCCTTTGATTTTAGCAGTCAACAATAAGGTTCTTGGAGAACAAATACTTTATTTAATGCCTCATGTACATATCAAAGTATATTTTAAAAGTTAAACTTTTTAGATGGAAATCTATTAAATAACAAACATTCCTCAATTATCTCGACCCTGTTTAAAATTCTAAATGTACATTTTCCCTAGCCCTCTCACATCCACAATGTGTAAAACGCCCATAATAATGGTGGTGCATTGTTAAGTCTAAAAGGAAGGTAGCCCATTTCTACAGTGGACACCAAAAGCTAAGCTATATTAAACATCTATGACATCATTGGTCTATTTGTGGTTTGGGACGAACAAAGTTATTGCACAAATAGGTTGTTAAGTAATCTTTGTAACCTTCATTCAGTAAAGTCAGATCACCTCTCTTCTAAAACATCATCAAACCTCAAAAGAAATAGCTTAAGTGACAAATATTTATGGTCCACACAAACAACACCACAGTATAAAACCACTTAGACCATGGAGCTATGACCACAGAAATAAGTTATATGATAAACCTTCTTTTATCTTAGCTTTACTTATAGCCGGCATGCTACTGGGAGGTGCTCAAAGAATGTATAACTAATTGCGTGAATTCTTGCCGTTTAATTGTCCTTCAAAATGTGCTATGATACTATAGCTAGAGATGCACTTATGAAAAGCATTTCAAAATAGAAACAAGATTGAAAGTTTTACTTGCTATTACTCTTAATGCAACAAATCAACCTACAGAGCCAAGTACGTTATCCTCCTTCTCTTTTACACTTCACCCCACGTGTGGGAGATCAAACTAAGCGGCCTGATAGTCCTCTGACTTATTACCTCATCGCTGCTATACATGGTCGCTCTCGTCAAGTCTACTGTCCTAGGGGACCACTGTGTAAAAACTCTGGCGGAGGATGGATGAGGATAGCCTACCTCAACATGTTGGACCTCACAGAGGAATGTCCACCTGGATTTAGGACTATACACCCAGAATGACACAAGGAGCGTGGCACAGACCAGCACTTATCACCAGCTGGCTAATGTCAATCAGCAAGTTCCCTCTTATGGTGTCAGTTCCTCAGAAGTATGTGGGGTCGAGTTATTGGATATCAATATGGATCATCCTGATGGAATAGACCCCACAACGTGTACTGAAAAAAACAATCTCAAGGGAGCATAGATGTTGATGGTGGAGTCTAACTCGTGGCACTCCTCGACAACATATCGGGCATGGTGGATGCTCTACAAAGAATAGGTTCATCATACAAGGTCATAATGAGTGTCCTGTCTCCTAAACAGTCCGTGACATGTCCCATCTTTATTGGTAATGAATACTCTTGTGAATAGGTTGTTGGAGTGCATCATCAAAATTTCTCTATTCTGAGGATCCACTGGAGGTGAAACAATGTGGAAAATAGAGAAGCTGTTGTGGTTCCGGGTTACCATGGTTTAAAAACTAGAAACCTACTTTGACTAATAGAAAAGATTGGCTGAAAAATGGTATTTGGAAAATTTTCCAGTTGCTTTTAGAGTTTAATTAAAGTAATTAAATCTTTTTTTATTTTTTATATTTTATTTTCCTTCAAAAAATTAATTAACTCTTTATGAACCTTAAATAAAAAACTAACTTTATTGATAGACTGATTTCAAAAGATTATATTTTAAATAGAAGTGATTTTTTAGTACATATAAAAAAGTTCAGAGAGTTTGGACCCACAATTTTCCATAAATTAATTTTAATCTAATGTTTTGACAATTACGATTTAAATAAATTTTTACAGGTTCTTACAATATTAAAAGCTTTCGCAATTGAGTATAAAATGAATAATGTCAAAATCAAATAGCCAATTTACATTTTGAAATCGTATTGTTATTATAGCTTACTACTGTAACAATCAACTATCAAGACTGTAAGTAAATAACGTAAATCATGTTGGTATTTTTTATATTCAATGAAGGACCTAGGTTGGAAAACAAATCTTTGCATTAAAGTGTTTTCATTCCTCTATTAGTTAACAATATTAATAAAATGGAGGAAATAACATACCCAAATTTCCCCTACTCGGACATCGGGGAGTTGTTACTTAAAAGCAAAGGTTAATATCAAAAGACAACATATGAGGAAATGCAGTTATTATAATACTAAAATTTGTTAAATTTAAACAAATTAAAAATTAATTGATGAATCAAAACTAAACAATCCCAAATTATAATAGGCGTAAACAAATACGTTCTCTACCAAATTATGAAGACAGTCTTCTCTCCACAAGGGATCAAACATTGGGTTTGTGGGGTAAACAAAAGCATGACTAATTTTTTTTTATCAAAAGAAATTTTAAGTTTACCTTTGACCATCCCATAGTAACTAAAGTAAAGGATAAGAAGTGGTAGGAGACTTCAAAAATAGTATACTTGGTTTAACTTAATTTTCAGTTTAAGACAGCCCTACAATACCCAAATTAGTTTGTCAAATTAGTTGTCTTATTGTTGATAATAAAAATTAGCTTAGTACATTATGATAATCAAGAAGTACTGCAAAGTTTTTAAATGAAGTAATTAATTTGATAAAAGTTTTAACAGTGAAGGTAACCAAAGATACTTTGTTTCATTAATAAATTGGATTAAGTATCTAGTATAAATTATTAAAAATTTTTGGTTATTTAAATATATACAGTATAATGTACACAGGAAGTGTAACTGATGGAACCTTTTAATAAAAACAATCTTTTAGTAAAATAGACTAAAAAACCACTACCATATAAACAAAAACTTGAAAGGTGGTTTAAAAAGTTTAGATATACAGCATTTTAGGAGGAATTGTCCATTGGAAGATTTGGCGAAAATATTCTACAAAGCAACCTAAGTAAAATAAAAACACAAAATTCTTAATTAAATAGT
>NW_024532913.1:0-87610 GCF_016097555.1 Gigantopelta aegis | reverse complement strand
AAAAATTTTTGTGTAGTCTAACAATATAAGACAAATCAGGGCCCAACCCTGGATTTCTTACCTCAAACATACTCCCAAGTTAGCATTGTATGGGTACCGCGAGATTTTACACAAATATTAGCCATCATAGCAGCTGTAAGATAACCTCTAGACCACATCCTATTTTGTCCTCATATGTTAATTAAACATGTGATATTGTTGTGTTGTTTTTTGTCCCATTTAACTAACCCTTACCTAGTTGTTGTTTTTTTCAACTTCATACGATATTGATCGGTCAATTTCTTAGTATGCAATGAACCCTACTTTCTTTATTAATAGTTTTTCTAACTGAATCCTTTTGATCACTACCATTATAAGGTTTAAACTTTCATTATTTAATAATATAATATAAATATGAGATTACAAGGTACCAGCGTACAAACTATATTACTTGCTTTGCTTCAATGTTAAACTTTCAACACACCTTTGTGTTTTAATCAAACATTGTTATCATTATTTTATATGTAGAATATATTGTGTTAATAAAACAATTAATCAAGATTGGGTTGTACTTACATTCTATATGACTTTTTAAAAAATGGTTTTTCAAAAGTTTCTATTCACATTATAAAAAAAAAACATGAAAAAGTCAGTCAATTGTGTCAACTTTTAAATAGCTAAACTTTTAAGTAAAGCTGTTTTTACACTCAATTCCAGTCTGCATTTTCCAAACTTGATCTCAGTTCTTGTTGGCAACTGGCTTTAAAAAACTGACACCAATAACTACAGCTATTGATAGCAGGATAAATGATGACATTACCAACAAACATAACAATAATGGTTATTTTCTATACTTCAAACATAGCCTGTAGCCACAGTTTTTCTTGTTAGCTCTACTTGTTGATTTCGTTGATCCCATTTCTATCTCTTCCTGGTGTTCGGATTCTACTCAAGCTGCCTCCAGGTGCTGTGTGATCATCTCTGTCTATAGAGGCCATTGCTTAGCTTCTTTCAAAAAACCTAAACAGTATTGGCGTAGTATATGTATGTTATTACTTCAGCGTAACCATTTGTCACACGTCATCTCAAGTAGCGAGGCAAGGGGAGGTGCTTGTAAAATGTGATAATGACAAATAACCTTTGATATTGTAATGCTTTAAGACATACTTCTATTGTTCTTCAGTTCCACCATTATGGCAAAACTATAAAAAACCAGAAAAACTGCTATCTTTTTGTATTAGAGTACCCTAATTTCAAACCTCACTTTCCAAAGACTGCAAAAAATCAGATAGATGAACACTTTTTTACTTGCACTGACTTGGGTTCTGAAGTTTTACGGCAACACAAACATGTGCCTACTTAAGAAGCCCTTTGACCACATTATTATTATCATGATTAACCCTGAAAAACCAACAAGGGATGAGGTAGAATAATGGTATAGTGTGATATCTATACTGACCATTTTTTGATCTGAAAACATAAATGATTTGAGCAAACTAAAGTATTTGTAAGTAACGGGGGGGTTGGGTTTTTTACTAGTACTCATTTTTCTTACAAAATTAGTTAAAATGCTATCACTCATTAAATCATGAACGATAGCCTTTATCAAATTGTATAAGGATCATGCATTGAAGTCTCTTAATAGAAAGGCGACTGTATATAAAGTCAACCCTTTAGTGGATGGTACATGTAAATATCAAGATTATGTTACCATATAATGAAATATTGTTGCTATACCTGTTGTTCATGGTAACATGAATACATTTAATAATGACATATAGAGCATAGGAAAGATAGATTGTTGTTAACTGGAACTTGAACTATCCACCCATCCACTGTCTTCTGATATTCACTGTTTGTGTCCTATTGATTTTAACGAAATTCTCCTAGGCATTTTTTGTTTCATGTATTAGAAGTCGTCCTTTTCATTTTTCATTTTGTTACATTTGCAGTTAAACATTACCACCATTTTAGAGAACCAGGTACCCATAAAGCTGTAGTTTATTGATGCACCAAAATGACAAAGCCACAAAAATCACATGTTCAGAAACTTAATACTTGTGGTGTTTCCTTGATAGGTGTAATTAGTAAACTAAATATTGTTAAAATCCTCATTCCTGTTGGTATCAGTATGGGTACAACAACAAATGGGGTAATACCCTGGGACTTTGTGACTCACATAACAATTAATTATCTTATGGAATATAGTATTACTACACTTCCCCTCAGTCATATATAACTGAACCAGATAACAGGTAGTATGGGTGACATCATATCATGGAACACAGCACGAGAGAACGACTTCTTCTCTGAGTTTGATTATAGGAAATGTAGCAAGATTTAAAGAAGGTATTGAAATTATAGAATGTATTTCTATAATATTTAATTGTTTGATTTAATAACTACTGTACTATGTTATATCTATATTTATATTCCATGTAATTAGTGTACATCTGATGACTACTTACAGTGTGTGTGTGTGTACATGTCTGGTTTGAATGAGAGGAAGGTTGCTCAGAGACTGCCTAACAGTTACTAGTTAGAGCTTTTGTGTTAGATGACCATTTCCTATGTGTGTTAGTGGAGCTTTCTGTTACGTGTTTCTCTGAATGAGGGAGGATTGTTGATGAGCTTAGTGTGTTTGACACTTGACAGGCTCTGTTTCTCTTATGAAACCTTAGTGTGTGGGTTGTGTGGGTGTTGTGTTTTGGTGTGTGTTAACTGTTGTCCTTTGCAAATAAGTTGATAAAAACAAACCAATTCAGTTTCAATTATAAATTAAATTTTGTTAAAATTAACAATTTATTATACTTATATTACATTATATCTTTATTAAGCGTAATACTGTACAGGACGTGTCTTATTAAGTTTTCCTCTTATCCAGATAGCTAGACAGTTTTATTAACCTGATAAAGCACTTCACACTTAGTATCTGTATAAGGTTTCCTTGATTATTATATACCTATGCTCATTGTCCTGTTGTGTTTTTGAGTCTAGTAAATGCTACTACGTTTAGTATATTACAAATTGTATTGTGTCTGTTTGATGTCCTGCTGTAACTGTACTTTTGTGGCTTTAGTTCTAGAAAAGATACATAAATATTTATCTCAATTAATAGAAGTAGGAGTTATATAGAGAGGTCCTTTTATAGATGTCATTAAAGGAACAGAACGAGGATGTAACTATACTGTTTAGAAGTTGTTCTTAAAAGCAACACAAGTTGTAAAAAGGACATGCTGTTTAAAATGTATTACTTGTAAGCTAATATTATTGTTGATACAAGTTGAATGGTTGGTAAAGAACTATTGGTTTTTATTGGAATTTTCAATAACTCTCTAAAGACCACCCAAAACCATAACTCCCTCCTCTATCAATTGAACAAGTGTTTACATTTCCTGAGGAGTGCCCTTGGTTACTGGCTTTGAAATTTTTTAGTATATCTTTGTCTAATAAGGAGACCACAAAACACAAAGTTGTGTTTGTATCTCTGCTCACAAGTCTAGTAAAGAGCTCTTGTGTTCATGATAGGTACTCATGGATATATGTATAGCAATGAGTCACAATACATACGGCAAAGGTAGCCCTATGATTGGCTTATATATATATAGCTTCTCAAGAACTAAGTTAACTAAAAAGAGTTACATAATGTAATCTTTTTCCTATTTTGAGTGTGACAATCAATTACCCTCTTTAATTAACGTACCGTGTGATTGGGTAATTGATGTGGATAAGAGGTTATTTTCAGTAGACCTACAGTCCTACAATGTATTTTATTATTCTCATACATCCAATGTTGATATTGCTTTTAAAAAGATAATGACCAATTTAAAATGATATGTGTGAGCATAATAAATAACAGGAATAATTATAGTTTTGGATCTATAACAGTAGCCAGTGTTTGACTTATATTAATCTGTTAGCTAGATGTCACAAGAACTAAGTTAGCCGAAATGCTATATTCTATTGCTGTATTGAAAATTGGTAACCAGTTTATCTCCTTAACAATAATTGAATATTTGATCAAGGTTATTTGCAGTAGATTTATTTTGAGGCTTCTATTATGCGTCAATTTTGATTCAACTTTTAAATAAGATGAAAGATATGTAGCTCAATCTAATGTGATTAAAGAACAATAATTATTAGTAATGTTAATACTTGTATATTAATGAAAATGGTAATTTGTTCTACTCCAATTTATTCTGGAGTAGGTTGAGCAGGGAGTAGACTTAGGTGATGGAGTAGAACCAGGTGGAAAACAATATAACCGGGAGTAGTCTTAGGTGATGGAAGTAGAACCAGTGGAAACATATCAACCGAGTACGTAGTCTTAGGTGATGGAAGTAGAAGCAGATGGAAACGTATCAAGTGAAATAGTCTTAGTCGGAACCAGAAACAGGCTCGTACACCAGTTGTCTTCATCATCAGCTTGGGTCTTTAAAGCATAACACCAAAATACTGTACTGGCAAAGATCGTAACCAAGCCAAAAAAATAGTTACCTCATATAAACAAGTATAAGACACTTTATCTTGGTATTTTGCCACCACAGTCCCACTTAAAAGCGCAGTGTCTGAAGAATCATAATATCTGAATTAAAATAATCAAAGTGATTGTACTACACATTTAAAAGGAGGCAATTGTAGTTGTCTTTCTTGTGGCAATGGTTGTTGTCGATTGTCATTAATTCTTGGTATCTTATTACGTTTAATACATTTTCCAAAAGTTTTGTAATAACCCACAGATGATTGTAGCAGTGATCCATGAGAAGGCAAATACTCCAGTGCTGATCCAACTGCATTTGAGATATTACAGCTAAACTTTTTGCAAACTACACACTTACATTTCTTTCTATCTCCCAACAATTTACTGGTTCACTGTCGAGTGTTGTGTTAGAAAAACAATCAAAGTCATCATAAGGATCACAATACATGACCAGTCTCGCTATCATAAAGTTGAGCCAAAATATTGTGACAAGTAAATGACTATTACAAGACATCATTATATAGAGCCATATCACATACCACTTTTTAACTGTATATCCAAATATTGGTCATTGCTTCTTTTTTGTCTCCTTCTTTCTCTGTTTTCAAAGATCTTTGGAAACATCCCCTCACAAAATAATTTCATATTCTTGTATTTAATCAGGTTTCTCGATTTCAGGAATTCGTGGAAGCAAAGCCCATATAATCAAACCTGCAGCAAATATTGATGCAAACAATACTGCGCCAATGGCTTCTGCAAGAAGTATGTTCTATAGGTGGTCATATTTTGAGGTATTTTGTAAAACAGGGACTTAATGAGGCTAGTATTTACTGCGCAAATCTGATATCTTTAAAGTGCAGTCTTGTCTTAAGAGCTAGTTGACGGAAGGGGAGTGCATAGAAGCCAATTGAAGGAGCTTATGACACTTATATGTTAATATATAACTAATGATGTGAATTGGTATGGTGGTAATGACATGTTGTCTTATTGGTAGCTGTTTTTTGTATGTACTTATTAAAGAGATTGGAACTATCTGATTCTCTAATAGTTAAGATTTATTTCATTATTATATCAGCTGTTTTATTATATGATGTGAACTTTTAATGACTATAATTGTCTAAATATTACTATGAAGCTATATAATGTGTAGTAAGTTTAATATGTAAGAATAATACAGTGATATTATTAGAAGTGTAGTTTAAAAGAGAACATTTTATTCTTTTGATGTTGAGGTTTTGAATATGAAACAACAGCACTTTAAAACAAGTATCTATATTAGTTGGTATGAGTCTATATAATAGTACATATAATATGTATACATATATAATAATATTATATAATAATGTAGCTAATGTCCATGTACATACAAATGGTACATGTATATATGTACATGTACATGCACACATGTTCTAACCATACTACTGATTGAGGTCATGACATATGATTAATTCTTATTTTTATTTAACCCTTTATGTGTTCAATTAGCAAGCTGCAATATATATCTTTAAATCATCATTCATCTATTTTATTTGTCCATTTATGTAGGCCTGTCCTATACACTATAATACAAGTATTAAATAAACAACTTTTATTTTTTATCTGAAGTTCTATAAAAATATCAATGACATTAATTGAAATATACTATCAAATATAAGCAAAAAAATTAATTAACTATATTAAGTTATTGGCTCAGTGGAGTGTATCTTTAATGGCTGTTATCATTTTATAATTTGTTCCTGGAATCTTTCTCTGAAAAAGGAAGAGAAAAACAAAAGAGCGAGAGAGAGAATCTGGGGTGATTAATATATACTGATATACTCTTTAATTCACCAAGTCACTGGACTATAATGATTCTTTAATACACCACTACCTCTTGAGGGAGTTAATAAATAATACTTTAGTTGTTAAACAGACAGATAACTAGAATGGTTGGACAGACTGATTATGGGTAGATAAACAATGGGATAATGAATAGTAACTTGGACCGGTTAAAATGACAACATCTATCCATTCATCATAGTTGCTATCACATTTTTTATATTGTCTAGACATTAACAACCTACAAAGGCACAAGCTCCTAGTATTATTCTTGAACATAACTTTGTTATATTACATCAATGTGGCAATACAACCACATTGATTTCCTTTTGAGGTACACTTATGATAGCAATGTACCACACCTCTATTTCAATAATTAATTTAGATGAGATGAAATATTAAACATCCACTCTTCTTTACTTAATATTTACAATTTTTAAGCAATGCTATATTATAAATATATTGATTTATCCTTATAGCCACCTGGTTAGTTGCTGCATATGTTATTTCACAAGATAACATCATTGATGCAATCGTTATGTCCTTAAACCTAAATAAAGTAAAAATAGTAACCAAATATAGCATGTTGCTATGCAACAAATTAGTATGTCGTGTACCTTTGCTTCAATTTTGTATACCCACACCTACAGCACAGACTCCTCATTCAACCTGATAAATAGAAAGAAACAGTTTTATGAGTAAGGATACCACATACCTAGGTAACTATAAATAGTATTATGCTATTCTTGGAGATTACAATGTTGAAGAGGTGATTCTATAAATAGTATCATTCTATTTTTTATAGATTACTAAGTTGGTATAGAAAGTTTGGCTGGGTGCCAAAACAATTTCAAAATCTTAAAACCCACTGAAGCTAAATATAGCAAACATCTGACACATGTTACTATTAATAGTAACACATGGTTACATGAGAAGTAGCATTAACAATTTTAACTGATATCTATATCTGTTCTGATCATAAGAGGTATCTTTAAGAGATTCACTCACAAGAGAACACAGACAACTCTTCAATAATATTTTGGAAATTATAGCAACCACTAGAAGAGAGGAATAGTAATGAATGACGTTACTTAACCCTCTATCAACACACATCTGACAGGCACATAAGATCTCTATTCAATAATTAGACCATCATTAATAAAAGTTGTATTGATATCATAATAATAAAAAGCATTAAAATGCATCATGACAGTAAGTAGATTATAGCACATTGTAAGAGTAAAATAAAGGGCTCCATCTTGTTATACACGTAATCATGTAGACAATACTTTAAAATAGTAACATTCGTATTTTTGGAAATAACGTAAGTCAGTGCATGGAGTTTGGCTGGTGCTTAACAAATCACAATACTTTAAACTTTAATAAACTAACTTAATTAACCTAAAATTAGTAACATGTGACACGTTACTATTATAGAAAGTCATGGTTACACAAGAAATAGCATCAACAATTTAATGTCTTGTGCTAATACCTACCGACTACATCCATTCAGACTCTCAAGGGATGTCTTTTCGAGAGATGCCCAGGTATATGCTCTTCCAGTAAAGGTGATAGCCATCTTATCATTTCTACTAGTTATAACAATAGTTACAGTACAAGAGGGAGCTGTTATTGTCTTACAGTAACATCACTCTCTGGGGCAGTTTAATTTATACAACCAACACCTTCAAGTTGACATGTGAGTGAAGTAAATCTGATTGGCTAATGATTAAAAACACTATGAAAGAGATGCCCCAAGTACATTTTAAAGTACTTAGGAAAAAGAAGACCCAGCACAACAGATATTAGAGTGTTGGCTAAACATACTGACAGAGGGGAATTGATTGCATATACTCAGATAACTATAGTCTCTTTGGAAAGTGATGCTAGACTAAGATAATCATTTGCCAAACAGATGTTATACAGCTATGGACACAAAGTTTTCCTATGAAATGGCTTGGCAGTCTCCCATGATTTTTTACATAGTTTCTTGATTTATGTGACCGTATTAAGCCAGTACCATATACCATATCACTTAGTATTACTGTGATCACAATATGACAAGTCATAGGTATTTGTCTAGTATTGGTTCATTGATATCTACACTGAGCCATGGACAAAATACACTTGATTCAGGTTCCTAATTTTTATTGTAATAACAATACATCTATCAGTATTCATACTGAATACAATACAAATTTATTTAAGGGCAATATTTAAAATAAATCTATTTTATTGCTTATTTTTAGATATATATTCATACTAGCAATTAAGATATAATGACACAAATTTTCACACAATTTTATATTGCAAATTTCCAACTGATTGTATTCAACAATCACAATCAAGTTGACCTTTAGTCTATGTACACACACGATATCTAAAACTGCCCTATTGTCTTTTTAAAGTTAATTAATTGTTTACTTTCAGATATCACCTACCTAGTGTATACATGACATGCTTATATAGCTTTGTAATTTGCATCAGTTATATTGAAGATACAACCTAGTAAAAAACGAATGTATCCTCTTGATGTTCTGTTTATTTTTAATACTGAGATTGTTTCTTAGACAACAATTAAAATAGTTTATATAAACACCATTTTATTCCAATATAACATTTTGTATATAATAATATAAAGAAACGTTATACAATGGCACTCAAATGAATTGGGCACTACATGTTGCACATTCTAAATAGTATTTAACCTTATTGGGTAAAGCACAGTATTTATAGGTACATCTTGCAGCTGCTCAGTTATAACTATCAAAAACTATTGCATTTAGAGCAGTGACTATCAAATCATACAAAGTCCTGATCAGTAAGAGAAGTTGCTGGTTGGAAACAAATTGTGAATAGTTTATTAGAGTATTAAGATATTTATATAATACCAGTTACCAGCTGAATTAACACATTTTGTTGATTAGTTTTTGTTGTTGTTGATCTGATGAATTTCATAATAGGTATTAAAAACAATAAAAAGTAGCAACAAGATTTTATCAGGACCCATCTTGTACTTTAATGCTAATGTAGTCTCAAACTTTATTTCTTAATTAAAAGTGATATCATTTTAATGGAACTATAATACGTTTGTAACTATAAACACAAAACTTATTTAGTTATAGAAATAAACATTGTCACTTTTTATTCCATTAGTTGTGATAACTGCAAAAATATGACATGTTGCCATGATAGACATGTATGTTATTCGTAATATTACCAAGATAGCATACCGGTATTAACAATGTTTACACATTTTGTTAATTAGTTCTATAGTCGTGTTGTTCTCATGAACTTCATATAAGTATTGAATGATAATAAATACTAGTAACAACATATTATGATGAAACCAACTTGTATAGATAGTCCATTAACCAGTCTCAAATTTATTTAATTTATAAAGTGATATCATTTGGGGGGAACAATAAGATATGTGACACTCCAAAAACACACATTTATTTTGATATAGAAAGTATACATTGACACTTTCATGTCTATAGTTGTGATAACTGATAATAGTTATATGATATTAATATATTTCCTTACAGACATATTTTCATTAATATTTATGTTGATTGTTCTATTGTTATTGTTAGTTTTGTGTTGTTGATTGATCCCAGTAAATGTGTACATCAAATAACAATAAAAATATACCAGACCATTTAGTAATGTACTTTCAAGTTTATTTATGAAGTGCTATATTTAGGAGAACCATAATATGTTTTGTACTACAAAAACCAAACATTTATTTTAATAAGGAAAATAATATATTCAAGTTGACACTTTCATTCCATTAGCTATGATAATTGCAAATGTGGTTCATAATAGATTATATACAGATCATGTTTAATTATAAAAACTGATAGTTGATGTGACAATCAATCTTAAATTTATATAACATCACGCCTTATGTGTCTAGAATCAGCCATTATTTTCAGTCATCTTACAAACATGTACATGGAATTGTACATGTACTACATGTACTATCCGTTTTATACATGTACTTCATTATTAATTTGTAAGGTGTCAAAAAGCAATATCTAAAACACCTGTAATACTGTATTAGTATTTGGTTTGGGTGAGGCAATGTGTTACAATCAACAGTTCTTTTATAAGAAGAGTATGATATTTGTTACTTTCCTTGACCACTTTAGTAAAAATATCTAAGTCATACTATCATTAGTAAACACTATAAAATTCTTATTGCAAAAAAAAAAATAATTCATGAAAGAGAATTTATCAATTTGTAAGGAAAATACAAAATAAAGAAATTTTATCTAGAATTTTCTTACGATGGAGTGATATATTTAAATAATATCACACATGTCCTAATTGTTGTTATTATAACTAATGTGTCAAACGTTTTCTCTCTTTATAAAAATAACATTAAACTGTAAATGTTTTTGTATGACCACCAGTATTTTCCTGAGTTACACCACTTTTGGTAATAAATATATACATATAACATACATATAATTATTACTTCAGTTGAGAGATTTTTTCTATTAATCAAAAAGCCTAGCTATACAAACAGAAAGATTTCACTGCCTGTGAAAATTATGTACTCACAAGCATCATATAGTATACTATTTAGAACCTTCTTTACAATAACACAAAATAGGACATAGTTTATACGATATCAAAAACATGTCATGAAAGTGTCAACATTTTTCCACTTTTACGGCTTTGATAGGGCAGGTGTAATAATAGTTGTGTGTGCATTGCTATCTTAAACAACTTTACCTTTGTAAGAATAAATTTTCTATAAATATTTTATATGAAAAATTAACTATAAACAAAGCAAGTACTGTAAACTCTCACCCACATGCTGGGAATTAACAATGCTAACTGTTAAAATTTTATTTAAAATAAATCTATTTTATTATATATTTTTAGATATATTTTACAACTGGCAATTAAGATATAATGACACAAACTTTTCACACATTTTGTATTGCAAATTTCTAACTGAGATATATTAACAATCACAATAAAGTTGACTTTTAGTCTATGTACACACACGATATCTAAACTGCCCTATTTTCTTTTTTTAAGAGTTATTAATTGTTTTACTTTCAGATATCACCTACCTAGTGTATACATGACATGCTTATATAGCTTTGTATTTGGCATCAGTTATATTGATGATGATACAACCTCAGTTGGAAAAAGAAGTGTATGTTTTCTAGTAAAAAATGAATGTATCCTCTTTGATGTTCTGTTTATTTTTAATACTGAAACCTCTGTTCCTGACCATCTTGCATTTTAATTTAGTCTTCAACTTTATATTTTAAAAGTGATAGTTAAGGGAAACTATAATATGTTTGGTTCTCCCAATACTACAAAACTTATTAGATCTAGAAAAAAACATTGTCACTTTATTCCATTAGTTGTGATAACTCTAAACTATGACATATGATAGTATATGGCCATGATAGATATGTATGTTATTTTTAATATTACCAGTATACCATATTAACAATGTTTACACATTTTGTTAATTAGTTCTAATTGCTGTTGATCTTATGAACTTCATGTAAAATATTGAATAACCAATAAGTACTAGTAACAAACACATTATAATGAACCACCTTGTATAAGTAGCCTATTAATGTAGTCTCAAGGTTATTTTAAAAAGTGATATCGTTGGGGGGAACAATAATATGTGTACACTTCAAAAACACACCTATTTATGTTGATATAGAAAGTATACGTTAATTGACACTTCAATGTCATAGTTGTGATAAACTGATAATAGTTATATTGATTAATCTATTTTCCTTACAGACACATATTTTCATTAATATTTTATGTTGATTGTTCTATTGTTATATTGTTAGTTTGTGTTGTATTGATCCCAATAAAAATGTGTACGTCAAATAACAATAAAAAATATAACAGACCATTTAGTAATGTACTTTCAGTTTATTTATGAAGTGATCTAATTTAGGAGAGAACCATAATATGTTTGTACTACAAAAAACACAACATTTATTTTAATAAGGAAAATAAATATTTTCAATGTTGGCACTTTCATTCCATTAGCTATGAGCCTATGATAATTGCAAATGTGGTTGTCATAACAGATTATATCCAGATCTTCTTTAATTTTAAAGCTGATAGTTGATGTGACAATCAATCTTAAATTTTACATAACATCATGTTTTGTATTATGAAGTTAATTTTTGTCTAGAATCAGCCATTATTTTCATGTGTTACAATCAGTATGACATCTGTTACTTTAAAAATGTCAACATTTTCCACTTTACAGCTTTGATAGGGCAGGTGTAATAGCATTTGCTATCTTAAACAACTATACTTTTGTAAAATAAATTTTCTATAAATATTTGTATGAAAAAATAACTATAACAAAGCAAGTACTGTAACTCTCACACCACATGCTGGGGAGTTAACAATGCTAACTGTTATAAAAGGACATATTTACAGGACTTAGCCCACAGCAGTATATATAGTATCTCAACTACAAAATGTAATGTGGCTACTACTTGAAGTATTTTTGTCTGTTTGTTAGTCAACACTCAAAGGAGATCATGAGATCAATATACGTCACAGCAATGAACTAGAGGGGGGGGGGACAGTCTTTATGTCATTCGGGTCCATTGAATAATGACACTATTATAGGTGTGTTGTTCACAAATATTACTCATGAGATTACAAACATATCATTTTGTTTTGTAAAATACTAGTAAAAGTAAACTCACTGACTATAAAAAGTGCTACAAACAAGTGCTTGCTACATAAGATGTCCTACAGCTGTCTCTCATCCTTCATATCCCACTAGTGGATTTGTTTTTGTAAATCTTTATAACCTTACTCTACAGAAATATCATTCCAAGGATGTGGTGCTTTCTTGAGAGATCTGGATGAGAGTATCCTGTCATCTATCAACTCTACAACATCTCCAGTATATTTCACAGAGTATCATTTCTCTCTACTACTGTTCCCTCTATATCGAGACAATACTGATCAAAGAGGTTAATATGTTATCAAGTATGGGTTTGCTGTTCTAGCTATTAATCCATAAATGCTACTATAGAAAATGTCAATGTCAATTCTACAAAAAGTGTTGAATTTCATACTCATACCAACACAAGTTTAGGTAATGGAGTGTTATTATTGTTCACAGATGAAAACAATGTAAAAAATTTTACAAAAAGAATGTTTTAATAAAAAAAAGCGAAATTCCTAAAAAATATTGACTATATCAACAATTGAGTGTCTCTCTCTGATCTTGGTAATTTAGTACATCAAGAAACATTTACTTCAATTCCTAGTGTTAATGCTGTAGGTTTGACAATACTCTATACTCCACAGAACTTTTCAGTCAATGTCGAAATATCTTCAACTATGTTCTATCATTTTACATAATGTGGCTCATTCTCGGGTTGCTGTATTGGTATTACATTTCCACAGTATAACAAACTCTCAAAACTATAATAACAATAATAGTAGTTTTATAGAGAACTACAACATTTTGAGTTGCCATGGAGTTTCTCTCACATTCTTCATGATTGTTTAAACAAAAATCATGATACCCACCTACATAAAAAAACCTATGTTCCCACTTATTATATCTAACAGTGTTTTTAAATCCGGAAAAGCAAAAGCTGTTATTGTTTTACAAGGTAAATGCTGGGGCAGTCTCTGTTGTTATACATATCCACCACAAAACAAAGACTTCAATGTCACTGTAACATTTAGTAATGTGAACTTTAGTGGAAATGTTATTGAAAATACAGGAGCATGTCTATATGCTAACACATATTCTAATAAAGACAGTGGATTGAAGCCTTTGATAATAGTTCTAGAAGATGTTATAGCATACACAAACACAAGATGGTTCAATCAACATCCATTTCAAAAGCTGGTATGTTTACAATGGATAATATTAAAGCTCTTCATATAAACTGGATCTCTAACAGTCATTTTATAAAAATTCAGGGTCAGTCTTTGAGGTAACTAATACTAACATTATATTAGATGGTAAATATGTTGTTTGAAGAAAAAACAGAGAGAGAGAGGGAGCTGTATTCAAGTTATATGGCAGTAGTACATTTCATTTAAAACATGGACTTAGGGCTAACCTTTATCAATAACATTGCTCATACAAAAGGGAGGAGGCTATTTATGCACAAGATGATATTTTATAAAGACCATAAAAACAATGTACATTTCAAATGTCTTCCTTCTTTCAAAATATGCCAGGATTAAATATCAGTATGATATTCATTCAATAACACAGCTGGTCTCTCGTAGCTCAATATACTGTACTAATTTGTACAATTGCTATATGAATGAATTATACTACACTGCTCATCATAGTGAAAAACACTATTATAATGCAATTTTTCATTTCAATTCTTCAAAAAGGACAATCCTTTAAACAAGGCATCTCAACTTTATCTAATAGTCATTGCATATGTTCCAAAGATCTAACCAAATGTATTTATGATAGTAACAATGAAGTAGTGTTTCCTAACATCATCATTCATATCAGTATATCCTGGACAACAACAAAAAACATATACCTATGGCAGCTAAAGATGTAGTAGGTAATAATGTGTACAGTACAGTGTCTCTTGCATTGGCTAGGACAAGAGACAATTTTGGAAAAACTATGTCATTATCACATTTTTCATCATGGTATATCTCACCTCATGATGAGAATCAAGTCCTTCTGGAAATCACAGCAGTGTACTTTAGTTAATTTCACTCTTTATAAAGGGATAGTAATTCAAAGAGGATTAATGATGCTGTCCCTAGTCATATCATCTCCTGATTACTCGTCATTATTTAAAGAGATAAAACTTAACTTACTAGATTGTCCACTAGGTTTTGAACTAAATGCAGACACAAGTACATGTCAATGTTCACCAGTTATCAATAAACTTGGTATGGCTGGAGATTATCAACCTACTTGTCTAGTTGTCTCAAAATATTTATATTTACAATATCCTCTTGCTACCATTACCAGACGTGACTCTGCTGCATGGGCTGGACTAATGAATATTACAAATGGTACAAATCAGACTACAGTATTGGGTGTGGCAGTTTACCTGTCAAAAATTTGTAACTTCAATCAAGATTACACCATGTTTCTTGATAAATGGCTCTGATGTTTTAATAGCTGATCCCTACAACTACCTAATAAACATCTCCCACTTTGTCCACCAAACTAAAACAGGACCTTTATGTTCTACTTGTACTGCTGTTAATGTATCAAGTATAGTGTGGTATTTGGTTCTTCAGAATGTAAGCAGTGTAGTAATTGGTGGTTGTTAACACTAATCCTCTATGCAGTAGCTGGACCCCTCTTCATTTACCTATTATTTGCTCAAACCACATTAACAACTGGTTACACTCAATGGAATTATATTCTTTGTTCAGGCTATTGGTATTCTAATATTAAAACTCCTTCATCACAGCATGTTGTAACTTCACTGTATTCATTAACACGTCCTATTCTGTTGATGTTAAATCTCAATCTTTTTTTTCCTTTATGTTTTTATAATGGGATGACAGAGCTATGGAAGCTGGTCTCAGTTTACTATTTCCACTTTATTTACTAACAAAATAGTGTTGTTCTCATTATCCTAAGTCGTTTCTCTCTTAGGGGTGCCAACAGAATAGCTGACTCTTCCATTCAAGTACTGGTAACTGTTGTACACATCTCTTTTACAAGTATGTTTACTGCAATATTCAAATATAGTTACACCAATTAATATATATACCAATGATACTAGTAACCCAATACTTAAGGTTTGGTATGGAGATGGTACAGTTGAATATGGAAGGGGTACTCATTTAATATTAATGATACTAATTATAGTAGTGGTTATTCCTGTCCTACTAATCTTATTTCACCATTATTGCTGCTGGTCGATTGCTTATGAGAGTACGTAAATTTAGAGAGTATATTCGACCTGTTTATGAAGCTATCCATGCACCTTATGAACACAATAAAGAAATTTTTTTTACAACTCGTCTACTACTTGTGTTTTTTTCTACATCTTATATGTTATGTACAGAACTAAGGACATCTACAAAGCATATTTAATAAGTATTCCTGTCTTTGCCATCTATGTGACAATTTGAAGCATTTTGTAGACCTTTCCGTAAGATGTGGTTAAAGATACTTGATCTTTTTGTTATGTGTAATTGTGTCATAGTTTCTAGTACATTGTGGTATCTTGTTAAAGTCAATAGTACTAATCAAGTCTCCATTATATTACCAACAACAACTACTATTATATTCTTGACATTAGTTACTGTTATTATATTTCATATTATGTGGGTTACTGGAACAATAAAGAAAATAAAACCTAAATTGTACATACTACAAAATGAAATTAATATTTCTCTTTTATTCTAAAACCACATAATAATCCACAATCTCCAAGATGAAAAAACTAAAGATCTTGAAGGGTCATTCTTTGATAACCTATGATGAAACAAGAGAAAAACACTTCTCAGTCCAACATAAAACATGTGTTTGTTTATTACGAATTTTTGAATCACAATGTGTGTATATCAAGTTTTAAAATTTCTTTGATTTCATACAGATTTCTCTATTTCATGTACCCTACTTACAACTAATGTCTCTAGTAAATAGTATATATGTCATTTGTTTAATAATGATAATTTGTATGTGTTATCTGATCATTTCTGATTGTGTACATTTTTGTTGTTTATTGTCAGATGGTGCTTCAACTGGTATCTTAGTAAATACTGTATATGACATTTGTTTAATAATGATAATTTGTATGTGTTATCTGATCATTTCTGATTTGTGTACATTTTTTGTTGTTTATTGTCAGATGGTGACTTCAACTGGTATCTTAGTAAATACTGTATATGACATTTGTTTAATAATGATAATTTGTTATGTGTTATCTGATCATTTTGATTTGTGTACATTTTTTGTTGTTTATTGTCAGATGGTGCTTCAACTGGTATCTTAGTAAATACTGTATATGACATTTGTTTAATTGTACATGCTCTCTGACCATTTTGGTTTGTGTACATTGTTTTCTATTTGTTATAAGTACTTCATACTTATATAGTCATATTTGTTATTTACATTCAAATCTTTTGTAATGTCATAATATTCATGAACAACACACAGTTTTTGAATTATATTTACTCAATGATATAAGTCTCTCCATAAATCATTCTGTGTGTTGTTATATTGAGGAAAAAATTCTTGAGTACTAAAGGATACCAAAAACTGTTAAAACTTTGTAGTTATATTTAATTCTCAAGTTTAATTATCTGTGAAAGATGTTATTTAAGTATAACAGCTAGGTTTTGTTATTCTATAACAGTTATTTGAAACTGAAAACTATTATATAATACTTACCAAAACAAACTAAAATAGCATGTGATTGTTATTGTTGTCAACACTCAAATGAATTCATAGATCAATATAGCTAATAACACATGATCTTTATAGAGTTATTATATATGTTATATAGTCATTAAGTGACAACACTATCAAACTGTTCAAACCTTAATTATATTCTATGCTCAGGCTATTGGTATTTTGAATATCAACATGTTATCATCACACCAGGTGATTTCATTGATGTATTCATCAGCTCATGTTTTTTCTCTATTTTGAATATAATATAATATAATAGCTATATGTAGTTGTTGCTATGGATACCCAAGTTTAATTATTTGTGAAATATATTGCTAAAATATAACAGCTAGGCTTTGTTATTCTTCTATAAAGTGCTATTTTGAAACTGAAACTATTATAAATATTTCCCATAACAAACTAAAATAGTATAAGATATAAACACAGTTTGTATTATATTACATTGTCCAGTAATATGCACCTGGAAATCTCCAACTTATTCATTTTAATAAACATGATTGACTTAAAGAATTATAGCATACTTGTACTACATTAAATTTTATAAAAAGAAAAGAACATTAAACACTTTAGTTGCTGTTAATTGTTCTAACAATAATCATAACATACTCAAATCAGCATATACTTTCTGAAAATTATATCAAACTATTATGATTACGATCATGATCATACCTTAACTATATCAACTTCTTTGCAAAAGCCCAGTTAGACTGCTAGAGCATTGGACCATAGGACTGTTCAAACCTCAAGTTATATACATTGCTACTTAATTTAAATGTTTAGAGACAACTAAAGGTGGTCTTATCTGAGCTGATGTTGCTATTACTGGTCTTTGTCTCTTTGTTAGTCAACACTCAATGAGTCCATGAGATCAATATACCTAATAGTAATGATCTTTAGAGAGTCATATATGCCATTCAGTGACAACATTATCACAAGTGTTGTTAGCAAATCAATGTTAACTAGGTATATTGCTCTTAATGCATCTTACTAACCATAGTTTATTGTAATGAATACTTCTAATCTGTTCTATTAATTGATAACAGTAAGACTTTGATCACATAAATAGCAATTTGAAACTGAAAACTAACGAAAGATATCTCAAACAAACATGACATAAGCAAGTGGAATGTTTTGTTAATATAGTAAATGTTATTAAACATGTCTAGTAGTATAGTCCCATAATAAGTGATGTAACTAAGGGATATATCTTCTTTGTGCTACAAAAAACATGATTACTGATAAAGGTACTTGTACTTGTTGATAAAGTTCATGGTGAATAACCTACTTCTACTTAGCCAATACTAAACAACATGTCTGAACTGTTTATTTTAATATAGAATGGACAAATTGATACTTCCATAATATTAGTTGTGATATACCATATTGGTGGTCTCAGTATATTTCACAATATAAATGTCATCAACTATAGCCATGCTTGTAAACCTCTCAATATATGATAAAGACTATAATATCTATAACAATAATATAATTTTGAGTGAGGTCCTTCATGCATAAAGTTGATATATCAACAATTTATAAGTAATGCACATATGTCCACAATAATATAACATAGTGACAGGTTTATTCTTTCTATATCATAGTATAAAATATTATTCCCTTAAGTATATTAGAATATGTTGAGATTACAATAATGACAATATATAGATAACCTACTATTTAATGAAATTTCAATTTGATTGTCAATAGATCATGATCAGTTGGGAATTACCTAGTTTATTTTGGTTTCAAATTAACCATTTAATTAAAGCCTTTCTGTTGTCAAAAGAACAAACATTGCAGGCAAATTGGTATTTACAATAGTGTTCTCAGCTACAAATTGTTTATTTGAGGGTGATGTTGCTATTACTACTACTTGTTGTTTTCTCTTTGCTAGTCAACACTCAAGGAGCTACTGCTCATGAGATCAATATAACTCACAGCAATCAACTGGAGACAGTCTTATGTCATTCTGATCTATTGAATACAGACACTATTATAGTGTTGTCCACAAATATTACTCATGAGATTACAAACATATCATTTTGTCTTGTGAATTCTAGTCACTCAGTGACTATAAAAAGTGCTACAAACTTACTTGCTTACATAAGATGTCCTACAGCTGTCTCTCATCCTTCATATCCCACTAGTGGGATTTGTTTTTGTAAATCTTTATAACCTTACTCTACTGAAATTATCATTCCAAGAATGTGGTGCTTTCTTAAGTGATCTGGATGAGAGTATCCTGTCATCTATCAACTCTACAATATCTCCAGTATATTTTATAGAGAATCATTCTTCTCTACTACTGTTCCTCCATATTGAGACATTATTGATCAAAGAGGTTAATATGTCATCAAATTATGGGTTTGCTGTTCTAGCTATTAATCCATTAAATGCAAATAATATAGAAATGTCAATGTCACCTCTACAAAAAGTGCTGAATTTCAAACTCAGACCAACACAAGTTTAGGTAATGGAGTGTTGTTATTGTTCATTGATGATGAAAGCAATGCAAAGAGTTTACAAAAGAATGTTTTAATAAAAGAAGCAAGATTTGTAAAACAACTATGACTATATCAACAGTATGAAGTGTCTCTCTTATCTTGATAATTTAGTACATCAAGAGACATTTACTTCAATTCCTGTTGTTAATGCTGCAGGTTTGACAATACTCTATACTCAACAGAACTTCTCAGCTAATGTTTCAAATATCTTCAACTACTTTTTCAAGATAATATTGGCTCATTCTCAGGTACTGTATTGGTATTACATTTCCACAGTATAACAAACTCTCAAACTATAATAAATAATAGTAGTTTTATAGAGAACTACAACATTTTGAGTTGCCATGGAGTTTCTCTCACATTCTTCATGATGTTTAACAAAAAATCATGATACCCACCTATCAAATATGTACCCACTTATTGTATCTAACAGTGTTTTTTAAATCCGGAAATGCAAAAGCTGTTATTGTTTACAAGGTAAATGCTGGGGCAGTCTCTTGTTGTTATACATAATCCACCACAAAACAAAAAAACTTCAATGTCACTGTAACATTTAGTAATGTGAACTTTAATGGAAAATGTTATTGAAAAACTACAGGAGCATGTCTTTATGCTAACACATATTCTAATAAAGATAGTGGATTGAAGTCTTTGATAATAGTTCTAGAAGATGTTATAGCATATAGAAATAAACAAGATGGTTCATCAACATCCATTTCAAAAGCTGGTATGTTTACAATGGATAATGTCAAGACTCTTTATATTAATGGAAAACTAACAGTCATTATTATAATAATTCAGGGTCAGTTTTTGAGTTAACTAATACTAACATTATATTGGATGGTAATATGTGGTTTGAAGAAAACAGAGGAGAAAGAGGAGCTGTATTCAAGTTATATGGCAGTAGTACATTTCATTTAAAACAATGGACTCAGGGCTACCTTTATCAATAACATTGCTCATACAAAGGAGGAGGAGCTATTTATGCAAAAGATGATATTTATAAGACCATAAAACAATGTACATTTCAAATATCTTCCCTCTTTCAAAAACATGCAGGATTAAATATCAGTATGATATTCATCAATAACACAGCTGGTCTCTCTGGTAGCTCCATATTCAGTACTAACTTGTACAATTGCTATATGAATGAATTATACTACACTGGTCATCATAGTGAAAAACACTATTATGATGCAATTTTTTTGATTTTGATTCTTTAAACAGGATCCATTAAACATCTCCACTTTATCTAATAGTCATTGCATATGTTCCAAAGATCTAACCAAATGTGTTGATGATAGTAACAAATGAAGTAGTGTTTCCTAAACAAAAAAAACATGTCAGTATATCCTGGACAAACATTACATATACCTATGGCAGCTAAAGATGTAGTAGGTAATAATGTGTACAGTACAGTGTCTCTTGCATTGGCTAGGACAAGCGATAATTCTGGAACTGTGTCATTATCCACCATTTTCGTCATGGTATATCTCACCTCATGATGAGAACAAGTCCTTCTGGAATCAAATCACTGTACTTTAGTTAATTTCACTCTTTATAAAAGGGACAGTAATTCAAAGAGGATTAATGATGCTGTCCTAGTCATATCATCTCCTGATGACCCATCATTATTAAAGATAAAACTTAACTTACTAGATTGTCCACTAGGTTTTTGAACTGAAACCACAGAACAAAGTACATGTCAATGTTCACCAGTTATCAATAACTTGGTGTGACTGGAGATTTATCAACCTACTTGTCTAGTTGTTCTCAGACAACTCATATTTACAATACCCTGTTGCTACCATTACCAGAGTTGACTCTACTGCATGGGCTGGACTAATGAATATTACAAATGGTACAAATGAGACTACAGTATTGGTTGTGGGACTAAATTGTTACAAATTCTGTACCCTCAACCAAGATTATAGCTTGTTTTTGATATAATGGCTCTGATATTTTAATAGCTGATCCAAACAATTACCTTGTAAACCATCTTCCACTTTGTCCACCAACTAAAAACAGGACCTTTATGTTCTACATGTGCTACTGTTAATGGTATCAAGTATAGTGTGGTATTTGGTTCTTCAGAATGTAAGCAGTGTAGTAATTGGTGTTTATTGACACTAATCCTCTATGCAATAGCTGGTCCACTCCTCATTTACCTGTTATATGCTCTCAAACTCACACTAACAACTGGTACACTCAATGGAATTATATTCTATGCTCAGGCTATGGTATTATAGATTTTAATTTTTTCTTCATCACAGCATATTGCTACTTCACTGTATTCATTAACACCATGCTTTTCTGTTGATGTTAAATCTGAATCTTGGTTTTCCTTTATGTTTTTTTCAATGGGATGACAGAGCTATGGAAAGCTGGTCTCAGTTTACTATTTCCACTTTATTTACTAACAATAGTTGTTGTCCTCATTATCTTCAGTCGTTTCTCTCTTAGGATTTCCAACAGAATAGCTGACTCCTCAGTTCAAGTACTAGTTACTGTTGTTCACCTCTCTTTTCATAAGCATGTTTACCGCAATATCAAATATAGTTACACCAATTTAATATATATACCAATGATACTAGTAACCCAATACTTAAGGTTTGGTATGGAGATGGTACAGTTGAATATGGAAGGGGTATCATTTAATATTAATGATACTAATTATAGTAGTGGTTATTCCTGTCTTACTATCTTATTTTCACCATTATTGCTGCTGGTCGATTGCTTATGAGAGTACGTAAATTTAGAGAGTATATTCGACCTGTTTATGAAAGCTATCCATGCACCTTATGAACACAATAAAGAATTCTTTTTCACGACTCGTCTTCTACTACTTGTGTTTATCTACATCTTATATGTTTATCTACAGAACTAAGGATGTCTACAAGGCATATGTAATAGGTATTCCCATCTTTGCCATCTATGTGATAATTGAAGCATTTTGTAGGCCTTTCGTAAGATGTGGCTGAAGATACTTGATCTTTTTGTGATGTGTAATTGTGTCATAGTTTCTGGTACATTGTGGTATCTTGTTAAAGTCAATAGTACAAATCAATTTCCATTTTTTTAGCAACAACAACTACTATTGTATTCTTGACATTAGTTACTGTTGTTATATTTCATATTATGTGGGTTACTGGAATGTTAAAAGAAAATAAAACCTAAATTGTACATACTGCAAATGAAAATTCACTCTTCTTTTTTTTTGTTCCAAAATACATCATAACCCATGGCCTAGACAGTTGAAGACTCCTGACTTTGAAGGGTCATTTTTTGATACCTATAATGAAACAAGAGAACCACTTCTCAGTTCAATATAATACATATGTGTATTTACCAAGAATTAGTGAATCCAGATGTGTGTATATCAAGTTTTAAATTTCTTTGATTTTATACAGATTTCTCTATTTCATGTACCCTACTTAAAACTAATGTCTTGAGTAAATATTTTAAATGTCACTTGTTTAATAATGATTTGAACATGCTCTCTGCCCATTTTGGTTTGTGTACATTTGTTGTTGTTTGTTGCTTGTTGTTGTGCTTAATACTTATAAAAATGCAGTCATATTTGTTTATTCACATTCAATGTCTTTTACAATGTCATAATATTCATTAATAGCACTCAGTTGTTTGATATTATATTACTCAATGATATAAGTCTCTCCATAGATCATTCTGCGTGTTGTTTATATTGAGGTAAAAACTTCTTGAGTACTAACACAAATATACCAAAACTGTGAATACTTTGTAGTTATATTTAATTCTCAAGTTTAATTATCTGTGAAAGATGTTTTTTAAATATAACAGCTATGTTTTGTTATTCTATAACAGTTATTTTGAAACTGAAACTATTATATAATATTTACCAAAACAAATTAAAATAGCATGTGATTGTTATTGTTAGTCAACACTGAAATGAGTTCATAAGATCAATATAGCTAATAACAATGATCTTTATAGAGTTATTTATGTATTATAGTCCATTAAGTGACAACACTATCAACTGTTCAAACCTTAATTATATTCTATGCTCAGGCTATTGGTATTTTGAATATCAACATGTTATCATCACAGCAGGTGATTTCTTCAATGTATTCATCAGCTCATGTTTTTCTCTCTATTTTGAATCTGAATCTTGGTTTCCTCTTTGTTTTTGCAATGGAATGACAGAGCTATGGAAAGCTGGTCTCAGTTTACTATTTCCACTTTATTTATTGACAATATTTGTTGTCCTCATTATTTCAGTCATTATTTCTTAGGGTTTTACAACCGAATAGCTCATTCCTCAGTTCAAGTACTAGTTACTGTTGTACACCTCTCTTTCACAAGTATGTTTACTGCAATATCAAATATAGTTACACCATATAATATATATATCAATGATACTAGTAACCCAATACTTCAAGTTTGGTACAAAAGATGGTACAGTTGAGTATGGAAAAGGTGGTCATTTGATATTAATGATATTAATTGTAGTAGTTATTGGTCCTATCCTACTATCTTATATGACTATGCTTGTTGCTGGTTGACAAGTAGGTAAACTAATAGCTATCCTATATGTGACAATTGAAGTATCTTGCAGGCTTTCTGTAAAATGTGCCTCAACAGTTTTGATCACTTTGATATTTGGAATTGTGTCATAGGCTTTGATATTTCCATGGTACATCTTTAGTCGTTTTAGTCAAATGTCAAATATTTTATCTCTAGCAACATTTGTTTTGTCACTTTCATTCTTTTTCATTTTCTCTGGGTCACAGGAAAACTTGACCAACTACTAAATAAAAATTGTACATTCTTCATGTTAAATTCATTTTTAAGTTTCATTTATACTTTGGTAAAAAAAACGTCATCCTTCACAACCATCAAGATTGAACACTTGTGATTTGGAAGGGTTGTTTTTTGAGAATGAATCGAGAGAACCACTTCTCAGTCCATCATAAAATACATCAATTATATACATTAAATTAACACCATACAGTGTGATACAGTGTGTATTATAACATTTAATAGTTTACAACTTAGTTTTGTCTTTTAATAAAGGGTGTCTGTTTATTATGAGAATCTTTAAAACTTAATTTGTCCTACATCACTGTAAGATGAGTGGAGGCCATTCTAGCAATGAAATAAAGACATATTTACAAGATAATACTAAAGAAGTAATAATTTTTTAAGTTTTGCTCCTTTTCAGGATTGTGACAACCAATAATATGATAGATAATAAATAAGTATATACTATGTCACAGTAGATATTGCACTAGTTCGATTACTGAATTCTTAAAAACCAAATCTACTAGTAAGATATGAAGTTTTAAAGACAGATATAGAACATTGAACATGAATAAGTGAGTTTGTAACTCACTAAATGGTATGTTTGTAATGTTATGTGGACAAAAACTTTAATAGTGTCATTATACAATCAACTATAATGATATAAATCAGTTACTATTTCAATGCTGTGTGTTATTATAACATATAGGCTTTGTTATTTATAAATAGTTGTTTTGAAACTGAAACTATTGTAAAATATCTCAAACAAAAAATTTTTTACAAAAACTAAACTAGTTGTTATGTGTAAACATCTTGTTGTTATACTTAATCAGACACACAGTAGCAGTGCCTGTGTAGGGGATGGTCAATATTGTCCATTGAAATAAATATATTGGCAAAAACAGTGAATATGTCACTCAAAACCTGATCAAAATCATTGCAGTATTTTGTTTATGATAATCCCTACATTCTGGCTCTGTTACAGATTACGACAGGGTTTTTAAACATCATAGTAACAATAGGTCAAATGTTGGATTTGTTTTTCTTTCTTCTGGTTCTGCCTCCTCTGTGTTTATTCCATTTAATAGTTTACAATTTAGTTTTGTCTTCGAAATTATGTAATATATTATCTCTTAAAAATCTTAATTTGTAATCTTAAACTCTTTAGATGAATGGGAACTGTTCAAGCAATGCAAATAGACATACTTTTAAAAGACAATACTAAAGAAGTAAACAATTTTAAAATTTTACCACTTCAACAAGATATTTGAACTAACACTAAAAGTATATAGCACAACATATATTATATATATCAACTATACATCATCACTATTATGATATTATTATATAGTTATCATGTCATGACAAGCATATATTACATGTACCTATGGCACTGGTAGCCAATAGCATGATAGATAATTAAGTATATACATGTCACAGTATATCATACACTGGTTAGTCAATGAATTCAAACTAATAAAGAAAACAAAATCTTTATGTGATTATAAAGATTTTTAAAACCAAATCCATTAGTTGGATATGAAGATTGAAAGACAGATGTGAGACATTATTTGTAAGTAAGTGAGTTTGTAGCAAATGGTATGTTTGTAATGTTTTGTGGGAGAAAACTTTAATAATGTCATTATACAATCAACTATAATGATATAAGTCTGTTACTATTTCAATGCTGTGTATTATTATAACATAGAGGCTTTGTTTTTATAAAGCGTTTTTTGAAACTGAAACTATTGGAAAATTTAACAAGCAAAAAATTATGTAACTAAAAACACATTCTTTTATTCTACTCAATAAAAAAGACTAATATTTGTTATGATAACATTACATTACAATATCAATGTATACATAACATGCTATTTGAAAATCTGATTAAATAGATAAGTTATATAGTAGTTTCAGTTTCAAAATATCAATACAAACTATAAAAAAGCCAAACATCGTAAAGAGACAAATTGATATTCACAGCAATATATATATCATCTCAACTACAAAGTGGTTATCTGAACTAATGTTGCTACAACTGGTCTTTGTCTGTTTGTTAGTCAACACTCAAGGAGATCATGAGATCAATATAACTCACAGCAATCAACTGGAGACAGTCTTATGTCATTCTGGTCTATTGAGTAATGACACTATTATAGTGTTGTCCACAAATATTACTCATGAGATTACAAACATATCATTTTGTCTTGTGAATACTAGTCACTCTCTAACTATAAAAAGTGCTACAAACTCACTTGCTCACATAAGATGTCCTACAGCTGTCTCTCAACCTTCATATCCCACTAGTGGATTTGTTTTTTTATTCATCTTTATAACCTTACTCTACAGAAATTATCATTTCAAGGATGTGGTGCTTTCTTGAGAGATGTAGATGAGAGTATCCTGTCATCTATCAACTCTACAACATCTCCGGTATATTTCACAGAGTATCATTCTTCTCTACTACTGTTCCTCCATATTGAGACATTACTGATCAAAGAGGTTAATATGTTATCAAATTATGGGTTTGCAATTCTAGGTATTAATCCAATAGAGGCAACTATAGAAAATTTCAATGTCACCTCTAGAAAAAGCATTGAGTTTTATCAACAGACTAATATGAATTTAGGTAATGGAATTTTTGTTATTGTTCACTGATGAAAACAATGTCAAAAGTTTACAAAAGAATGTATTAATAAATGAAGCAAGATTTGTAAATAACTTTGACTATATCAACAGTATTAAGTGTCTCTCTTATCTTGATAATTTAATACATCAAGAGACATTTCCTTCAATTCCTGTTGCTAATGCTGCAGGTTTGACAATACTCTATACTCAACAGAACTTTTCAGCTAATGTTCAAATATCTTCGACTATGTTCTATCATAATTATGGCTCATTCTCAGGTGCTGTATTGGTATTACATTTTCACATTGTAACTAACTCTCAGACTATAATAAATAATAGTGATTTTAGAAAAAAACTACAACATTTTTAGTTGTCATGGAGCTGCTCTTTCATTCTTCATGATGTTTAACAAAATCCATGACACTCACTTATCAAATATGTACCCACTTATTGTATCTAACAGTGTTTTTAAATCCAAAAATTCAAAATTTGTTTTGACTCCAAAGAAAATGCTGGGGCAGTCTCTGTTGTTATACATAATCCACCACAAAACAAAGACTTCAATGTCACTGTAAGATTTAGTAATGTGAGCTTTAGAAATATTATTGAAACTACAGGAGCATGTATATATGCTAATACATATTCTAATAAAGACAGTGGTTTTAAAGCCTTTGATAATAGTTCTAGAAAACGTGATAGCATACAACAATACACAAGATGGTTCATCAACATCCATTTCAAAAGCTGGTATGTTTACAATGGATAATATCAAAGCTCTTCATATAACTGGATCTAACAGTCATTATTATAACAATTCAGGGTCGGTCTTTGAAGTAATTGACAGTAACATTATATTAGATGGTAATATGTTGTTTGAAGGAAATAGAGGAGAGAGAGGAGCTGTATTCAAGTTATATGGCAGTAGTACAATTCATTTAAACAAATGGACTTGTGGCTACCTTTATCGATAACATTGCTCATACAAAGGGAGGAGCTATTTATGCACAAGATGATATTTATAAGAACATAAAACAATGTACATTTCAAATATCTTCCCTTTTTCAAAACACTTCAGTATTTAGTGTCAACATGATATTCATCAATAACACTGCTGGTCTCTCTGGTAGTTCCATATTCAGTACTAACCTGTACAATTGCTATATGAATGAATTTTATTACACTGGTCATCATAATGAAAAACACTATTATGATACAATTTTTCACTTTGATTCTTTAAAACCCAGTCCTTTAAATGTCTCTACTTTATCTAATAATCGTTGCATATGTTCCAAAGATCTAACCAAATGTATTAATGATAGTAACAATGAAGTAGTGTTTCCTAACATCATATCAGTATATCCTGGACAAATATTACATATACCTATGGCAGCTAAAGATGTAGTAGGTAATAATGTGTACACTACAGTGTCTCTTCTATTGGCTAGGATAAAACATCATTCTGGAAAATTGCCATTGTCATCACTTTCATCATGGTATGTCTCACCTCATGATGAGAATCAAGTCCTTCTGGAATCACAGCAGTGTACTTTAGTTAACTTCACTCTTTATAAAAAGGATAGTAATTCAAAGAGGATTAATGATGCTGTCCTAGTCATATCGTCTCCTGATGACTCATCATTATTAGAGATAAAGCTTAACTTACTAGATTGTCCACTAGGTTTTGAACTGAATATAGACACAAGTAGTTGTCAATGTTCACCAGTCATTGATAAACTTGGTATGGCTAGTGATTATCAACCTACTTGTCTAGTTGTCTCAAACTATTCATATTTACAATATCCACTTGCTACCATCACCAGACCACCAGACTCTGCTGCGTGGGCTGGAGTAATGAATATTACAAATGGTACAAATCGGAGTAAAGTCTTCGGTGTGGCACAAACTTGTTATCAATCTTGTAACCTCAATCAAGATTATACAATGTTCTTGATAAATGGCTCTGATGTTTTAATAGCTGATCCAAACAATTACCTTGTAAATCATCTTCCACTTTGTCCGCCAACTAAAACAGGACCTTTATGTTCTACTTGTACTACTGTTAATGGTGTCAAGTATAGTGTGGTATTTGGTTCTTCAGAATGCAAGCAGTGTAGTAATTGGTGGTTATTGACACTAATCCTCTATGCAGTAGCTGGCCCTCTCCTAATTTACTTGCTATTTACTTTTAGACTCACATTAACAACTGGTACACTCAATGGAATTATATTCTATACTCAGGCTCTTGGCACTATATATCTTAAAAGGTTTTCATCACAGCATGTTGCTACTTCACTGTATTCATTACCACATGCTTTTCTGTTGATGTTAAATCTCAATCTTGGTTTTCCTCTATGTTTTTATAATGGGATGACAGAGTTATGGAAAGCTGGTCTCAGTTTACTATTTCCACTTTATTTACTAACAATAGTCATCGTTCTCATTATCCTAAGTCGTTTCTCTCTTAGGGTTTCCAACAGAATAGCTGACTCCTCAATTCAAGTACTAGTTACTGTTGTACACCTCTCTTTCACAAGTATGTTTACTGCAATATCAAATATAGTTATACCAATTAATATATATACCAATGATACTAGTAACCTAATACTTAAGGTTTGGTATGGAGATGGTACAGTTGAGTATGGAAGAGGTAATCATTTGATATTAATGATATTTACTATAGTAGTGGTTGGTCCTGTCCTGCTATCTTATATAATCATCCTTATTGCAGGTCGACCAATTATGAGAATAGGTAAACTTAGAGAGTATATTCGACCTGTTTATGAAGCTATTCATGCACCTTATGAACACAACAAAGAATTCTTTTTCACAACTCGTCTACTACTACTTGTCTTTCTTATATCTTATATATTCTGTACAGAAAACTAAGGACATATACAAGGGATATGTAATAGGTATTCCTGTCTTTGTCATTTATGTGACAATTGAAGCATTTTGTAGGCCTTTTCGTAAGATATGGTTAAAGATACTTGATCTTTTTGTGATGTGTAATTGTGTCATAGTTTCTGTTACATTGTGGTACCTTATTAAAGTCAATAAATCCTCTATTGTTTTAGTAACAACAACTACTACTGTGTTCCTGACATTAGTTACCGTTATTATATCTCATATTCTTTGGATCACTGGAATGTTAAAGAAAATAAAACCTAAATTGTACATACTTCAAACGAAATTCACTCTTCTTTTTTGCTCCAAAGTACATCATAACTCACGACCTAGACAGTTGAAGACTCCTGACCTTGAAGGGTCATTCTTTGATACCTATGATGAAACAAGAGAACCACTTCTCAGTTCAATATAATACATATGTGTATTTACCAAGAATTAATAAATTAATTAATTAAGAATTAATAAGTGTGTATATCAAGTTTTTGATTTCTTTGATTTATCACAGATGTCTTTTATTTAATGTATCTCTACTTACAACTGGTGTCTCTAGTAAATAGTGTATATGACATTTGTTTAATTGTACATGTTCTCTGACCATTTAGGTTTGTGTACATTTGTTTTTATTTGTTATAAGTACTTCATACTTATATAATCATATTTGTTATTTACATTCAATACAATTTTGAAATTATATTTACTCAATGACATAATTCTTTTCAAAGATCTCTCTGTATGTTGTTATCAAAGAATTCAAAAGATAGCAGGACTCTGACCACTTTGTAGCTATATGTAGTTGTTATGGATACCCAAGTTTAATTATCTGTGAAATATTTTATTTTAAATATAACAGCTAGACTTAGTTATTCTATAAACAGCTATTTTGAAACTGATACTATTATAAAATATTTTCCAAAACATACTAAAATAGGATGCTACATAAACACAATTTTGTATTATATTACACTGTCCAGTAATATGCACCTTGTAGTCTCCAATTCATTCATTTTAATAAACATAATGTACTCAAAGGAAATATAACATATTTGTACTACAATGGACATTAATTTTTATATAGAGAAAGAACATTGACACTGTTTTATATCATTAATTATTGTAGCAATAATCATAAACATGCTCATATCAGTATATAATTCCAGAAAAATTATATCAAAATATAATGATCATAATTAAATATATCACCTCTTTACAAAAGCCCTTTAACACAATCTTAATGCAATTTTAACACCATTTAAACACAATTTTAATGCAATTTTAACACAATTTTAATATAATTGTAACAAAATCTTAATGCAATTTTAATGTAATTTTAACACAAATTTAATGCAATTTTAACACTATTTTAATGCAATTTTAACACAATTTTAATGCAATTTTAACTCAATCTTAATGCAATTTTAGCACCATTTTAACACAATCTTAACACAATTTTAACGCAGTTTTATCACCATTTTAACACAATCTTAACTTAATTTTAGCACAATTTTAACACAATTTTAATGCAATTTTAGCACCTTTTTTAACACAACTTAATGCAATTTTAACACCATTTTAACACAACTTTAACGTAATTTTAGCACAATTTTAATACTATTTTAATGCAGTTTTAACACAATTTTAATGCAATTTTAACACAATTTTAATGCAATTTTAACACAATCTTAGCATAATTTTAAAGCAGTTTTAACACAATTTTAATGCAATTTAACGCAATTTTAATACAATTTTAACACAATCTTAACATAATTTTAATGTAATTTTAACACAATTTTAATGCAATTTTAACACTATTTTAATGCAATTTTAACACAATCTTAATGCAATTTTAACACCATTTTAACACAATCTTAACGCAATTTTAACACCTTTTTAACACAATTTTAACATAATTTTAGCTCAATTTTAACACTATTTTAATGCAGCTTTAATGCAGTTTTAATTCAATTTTAACACAATTTTATTGCAATTTTAACACAATTTTAATGCAATTTTAACATCATTTTAACGCGACCTTAACGTAATTTTAGCACAATTTAAACACTATTTTAATGCAATTTGAACACAATTTTAATGCAATTTTAACACAATCTTAATGCAATTTTAACACCATTTTAACACAATCTTAACACAATTTTAATACAATTTTAACACAATTTTAATGCAATTTTAACGCGACCTTAACGTAATTTTAGCACAATTTTAACACTATTTTAATGCAATTTTAACACAATTTTAATGCAATTTTAACACAATCTTAATGCAATTTTAACACCATTTTAACACAATCTTAACACAATTTTAGCACAATTTTAACACAATTTTAATGCAATTTTAGCACCATTTTAACACTATTTTAATGCAATTTTAGCACAATTTTAATGCAATTTTTAACGCAATTTTAATGCAATCTTAATGCAATTTTAATGTAATTTTAACACAATTTTAATGCAATTTTAACACAATTTTAATGCAATTTTAACACAATTTTTATGTAATTTTAACACAATCTTAATGCAACTTTAGCACCATTTTAACACAATCTTAACACAATTTTAACGCATTTTTAACACCTTTTAAACACAATCTTAACGTAATTTTAGCACAATTTTAACACAATTTTAATGCAATTTTAGCACCATTTTAACACTATTTTAATGCAATTTTAACACAATTTTAATGCAATTTTAATATAATTTTAATGCAATTTTTAACACAATCTTAACATAATTTTAGGACAAGTAACACTTTTTAATACAATTTTAATGCAATTTTAACATCATTTTAACACAATCTTAACGCAATTTTAGCACTATTTTAGCACTATTTTAATGCAATTTGAACACAATTTTAATGCAATTTTAACACAATCTTAATGCAATTTTAACACCATTTTAACACAATCTTAACGCAATTTTAGTACAATTTTAACACTATTTTAATGCAATTTTAACACAATTTTAATGCAATTTTAAAAAAATTTAATCACTATAATGATCAAAGTTCTAGTTGAGGTTGGTAGCTTAAAACAAAGAAACAAAAAGAAAAACTTGCATGGAGTATATTTTATGAAATTGCAAAAATTCAATCAATAATGGTGATAAACATAGAGCTGATGAGCACATGAAGCACATGAAGCTCCATTGTCTGATGACAAGACTAAAGATTCTGACGATGATGTATAACTGGTGTGTGTGTGTATATAATTAATAAAAAGGTGTGGTTACCACACCCCTCTTATTTAACTAATAAAATTATCACACCTCAATATTGTTTGAATTAACTGAAATATCTAAGAGGATGACAACTGTTAATATTTATCAAAGTTATGTTCCTCAACTTTCAACATATACATTCTCACCTAACAGCCGTAGGCCTAGAGTCAGGAAATCTATATACCAAAAAGAATGCATGGACAAAGTGATTTCCATGTATCCACAGCTTAAACTAATACTTGTGGATAGTTTTAATGGTCATTGCAACATTTACAAAGTTTCCAGAACATTCTTAGAAATGACAAAGATAATTGAACAGGTCGAGAAGTTTTGGCCTGCACAGGCCACCTTACCCAAGTTCCAATAGGCCACCTTGCCCAACCACCCATAGGCCACCTAGTACATATCCCCTTAGGCCGCCTTGTACAAGCCTCTATAGGCTGCCTTACCCAAGCCTCCATAGTCCACCCTACCCCAGCCTACAAAGGCTGCCTTACCCAAACCTCCATAGGCCACCTCACCCAAGCCTCCATAGGACGCCTTACCCTAGCTACAATAGACTGCCTTGCCAAAGCACCTATAAGCTTCCTAGTCTATATACCCATAGGCCGCCTTACCCAAGCCCACATAGGCCGCCTTGCACAAGCCTCCATAGACCGCTTTTCTCAAGCTTCAATAGGCCGCCTTGCCCAAACACCCATAGACCACCTTACCAAAGCCTCCATAAGCCGCCTCATCCAAGCCTCCATAGGCCGCCTTACCAAGCCTCCATAGGCTGCCTTACCTTAGTTCCAATAGACCGCCTTGCCAAAGCACCCATCGGCCACCTAGTCCATATCCCCATTGGCTGCCTTACCCAAGCCACTTAGCTACTTAATTTTAAGTGCAACTACAATATGATCTTATCTGAGCTAATGTTGCTACTACTGGTCTTCGTCTCTTTGTTAGTCAACACTCAATGAGTCCACAAGATCAATGCATCTCATATCAATGATCTTCTTTTGAGTGATAAAACTATCATAGTATTGTTAACAAATCAATGTTGACTAGATATATTGATCTTAATACATGTTATATACCTCACATTAGCAACCACCTTTTAGTTTATTATTATGAATACCTCTAATCTGTTCTATTAATTGATAACAGTAAGACTTTGATCACATATATAGCTATTTTGAAACTGAAGTTAACAAAAGATATCTCAAACAAACATTACACAAACAAGAGACATGTTTTGTTAATATAGTATTTGTTATTACACATTTATTTCTAATTTTATTCCATAATAAGTGTTGTAACTAAGGAAATATATCCTGTTTGTACTGCAAAAAAATGATTACTAATAAAGGTAGTTGCATTGGTTGATAAAGCATATAGTGAATAGTCTACCTCTGCTTAGCAAACACTAAAAATATATATCTAAATTATTTAATTAGATATAGTAAGGACAAATTGATACTTTCATAACATTAGTTGTAATATACCATATTGGAGGTCTCAATATATTTCATAGAATAAGTGTCATCAACTATAGACATACTTGTAAACCTCTCAATATATGATAAAGACTATAATATCTATAACAATAATATAATTTTGAGTGAGTCCTTCATACATAAAGTTGATATATCAACAATTTATAAGTAATGCACATATGTCCAAATAATATAACATCGTGACAGGTTTATTCTTTCTATATCATAGTATAGAATATTATTCTCTTAAGTATATTAGAATATGTTGAGATTACAATAATGACAATATATAGATAACCTACTATTTAATGAAATTTCAATTTGATTGTCAATAGATCATGATCAGTTGGGAATTGCCTTGTTTACTTTTGGTTTCAAAATAACAATTTTAATTTAAAGCCTCTCTGTTGTCAAAAGAACAAACATTGCAGGCAAATTGGTATTTACAATAGTGTTCTCAGCTACAAATTGTTTATTTGAGGTGATGTTGCTATTACTACTACTTGTTGTTTTCTCTTTGCTAGTCAACACTCAAGGGGCTACTGCTTATGAGATCAATATAACTCACAGCAATGAACTGGAGACAGTCTTATGTCATTCTGGTCCATTGAGTAATGACACTATTATAGTGTTGTTCACAAATATTACTCATGAGATTACAAACATATCATTTTGTTTTGTAAATACTAGTCACTCATTGACTATAAAAAGTGCTACAAACTCACTTGCTTACATAAGATGTCCTACAGCTGTCTCTCAACCTTCATATCCCACTAGTGGATTTGCTTTTATAAATCTTTATAACCTTACTCTACAGAAATTATCATTCCAAGGATGTGGTGCTTTCTTGAGTGATCTGGATGAGAGTATCCTGTCATCTATCAACTCTACAACATCTCCAGTATATTTCACAGAGTATCATTCTTCTCTACTACTGTTCCTCCATATTGAGACAATACTGATCAAAGAGGTTAATATGTCATCAAATTATGGGTTTGCTGTTCTAGCTATTAATCCATTAAATGCAATTGTAGAAAATATCAGTATTACCTCTACAAAAAGTGCTGAGTTTTATCGGCTAACTAACATGAGTTTTGGTAATGGAGTGTTATTATTGTTCATTGATGAAAGCAATGTGAAACATTTACAGAAGAATGCTTTAATAAAGGGAGCAAGATTTCTAAATAACTTTGACTATATCCACAGTATTAAGTGTCCCTCTGATCTTGGTAATTTAGTACATCAAGAAACATTTACTCCAATTCCTGTTGTTAATGCTGCAGGTTTGACAATACTTTATACTCAACAGAACTTCTCAGCTAATGTCCAAATATCTTCAACAACATTTACTCGAAATACTGGTTCATATTCAGGTGCTATGTTAGTGCTACACTTCAACGGTGTAACTAACTCTCAGACTTTAATTGATAATGGCAATGTTTTTAGCAAGAACTCCAACCTTTTAAGTTGCCATGGTGCTGCTCTTTCATTTTTTACAACAATTAACCTAAATCATATTATTTACCAAACAAGTGTGAATCAATTTGTGCTCCTTGTATCAAAGAGTACTTTTGAATTACAAAATGATTTTTCTGATTATCCTGAAAAAGCAAATTCTGGAGCAGTTTCTATTGTTATTCAATATCCACCCAAAAAGATGGAATTCAATGTCACAGTGAGGTTCAGTAACGTGACCTTTTTCAAGAATCTTGTTGAGACCACAGGAGCATGTCTGTTTGCCACTACTTATTCTTATGAAGATCATTCCACACTCATAATAGTCTTGGAAAATGTTATAGCATATAATAACTCTCAATATGCTTCATCAACATCCATTTCTACAGCTGGTATGTTTACAGTAGATAATATCAAAGCTCTTCATATCATTGGATCTAACAGTCATTATTATAACAATTCAGGCTCAGTCTTTGAAGTAATTGACTCTAACATTATATTGGATGGTAATATGTCGTTTGAAGGAAACAGAGGAGAGAGAGGAGCTGTATTCAAGTTATATGGCAGTAGTACATTTCACTTAAACAATGGACTCAGGGCTACCTTTATCAATAACATTGCTCATACAAAGGGAGGAGCTATTTATGCACAAGATAATATTTATAAAGCCATAAAACAGTGTACATTTCAAATTTTGTCTCCTCTTCAGGACTTGTCGTTATTAAATATCAGTATGATATTCACAAATAACACAGCTGGTCTCTCTGGTAGCTCCATATTTAGTACTAACCTGTACAATTGCTATATGAATGGATTACACTACACTGGTCGTCATATTGAAGAAAAATATTATGATACAATATTCCACTTAAATTCTTCCAGACTCAGTCCTTTAAGAATCTCCACTTTATCTGCCAGCCGTTGTGTATGTATTAAGCAAAATTGCTCAAATAGTTATAGCTCTCACAAAAAAGCTTATCCTGGACAAACACTGCATATACCCATGGCAGCCATAGATGTATTAGGTAATCATGTGTATAGCACAGTGTCTCTTGCACTGGCTAGGACAAATAATAAATTGGGAGACAAACCATTATCACCATTTTATCATGGTACATTTTACCTTATAATGAGAATCAAGTCCTCCTGGAATCACAGCAGTGTACTTTAATTAACTTCACTCTTTATAAGAAAGATAGTAATTCCCAAGAAATTAAAAATGCTGTTTTTATTGTATCATCTCCTGATGACTCATCAATATTGAGAATAAGTCTTGAATTACTAGATTGTCCATTAGGTTTTGAACTAAATATAATAGAAGGTACTTGTCATTGTTCATCAGTTATTGATAAACTTGGTATGGTTGGAGATTATCAACCTACTTGTCAAATTGTCTCAAACTATTCTACTTCACAATTTCCACTTGCTACAATCACCAGACCACCAGACTCTGCTGCGTGGGCTGGACTAATGAATATTACAAATGGTACAAATAAGACTACTGTATTTGGTGTGGCACTTACCTGTCATGAATCTTGCAACCTCAATCAAGATTACACAATGTTCTTGATAAATGGCTCTGATGTTTTAATAGCTGATCCAAACAATTACCTTGTAAATCATCTTCCACTTTGTCCACCAACTAAAACAGGACCTTTATGTTCTACTTGTACTACTATTAATGGTATCAAATATAGTGTGGTATTTGGCTCTTCAGAATGTAAGCAGTGTAGTAATTGGTGGTTATTGACACTAATCCTCTATGCAATAGCTGGTCTCCTCCTAATTTATCTGTTATTTGCTCTCAGACTCACATTAACAACTGGTACACTCAATGCAATTATATTCTATGCTCAAGCTATTGGTATTATAGATCTTAAAATATCATCACAGAATATCACAACTTCACTGTATTCATTAACAAACGCTTTCCTCTCTCTGTTAAATTTCAATCTTGGTTTTCCTTTATGTTTTTACAATGGGATGACAGAGTTATGGAAAGCTGGTCTCAGTTTAGTATTTCCACTTTATTTACTAACAATAGTTGTTGTCCTTGTTATCTTAAGTCGTTATTCTTTAAGGCTTTCCAACAGAATAACTCATTCCTCAGTTCAAGTACTGGTTACTATTGTACACCTCTCTTTCACAAGCATGTTTACTGCAATATCAAATATAGTTACACCAATAAATATATATACCAGTGATACTAATAACCCAATACTTAAAGTTTGGTACAGAGATGGTACAGTTGAGTATGGAAAGGGGGTCATTTGATATTAATGATACTAATTATAGTAGTGGTTGGTCTAGTCCTACTATCTTATATGACCATCCTTGTTGCTGGTCGACCACTTATGAGAGTAGCTAAACTTAGAGAGTATATTCGACCTGTTTATGAAGCCATTCATGGACCATATAAACACAACAAAGAATTCTTTTTCACAGCTCGTTTACTGCTACTTGTGTTTCTCTACATTTTATTCATTTTGTACAGAACTGGTGACATATACAAAGGGTATGCAATATCTACCCCTGTCATTGCTATTTACATGACAATTGAGTCATTTTGTAGGCCTTTCTGTAAGATATGGTTGAATATGTTGGATCTTTTTGTTATGTGGGATTGTGTCATTGTTTCTGGTATAACATGGTACTATTTAAAGATCAACAACTCAAATCAAGTCTCCATTATTTTATCAACAACAACTACTATTGTATTCTTGACATTAGTTACTGTTATTATATTTCATATTCTGTGGGTTACTGGAACAATAAAGAAAATAAAGCCTAAATTGTACGTACTTAAAATGAAATTTACTCTTCTCTTTTATTCTAAAGCACACTATAATCCACAATCTCCAAAGCTAAAAACTTCAGATCTTGAAGGGTCATTCTTTGATATCTATGATGAAACCAGAGAACCACTTCTCAGTCCAACATGAAAACACACATCTCAAATACTAGTGTGTGGTATGTGTGTATTGAAGGAATTGTCAGTTTTCTTGTATAGATATTCTCATAATTAATACTTTGTATTAATTATAACTTTCTGTAGTCAGTTAGTTCTTTTGTTGATATATTATTGTACTTTCTTGGTATTTATAGTCTCTGTGTGTTTTTTACAAACTTTGATTTGCTTATGTGTTTGTTTCTTGACAATATGTTGCTCATACATGTAGTCACAGCTGTTATAAAATTTAAAATTAATAAAAAAACATCATATTACAAGATGTATATATTATAAAATAATTATACCAGTTCTTACAATTCCACTATGACAGCTGTCACAGCTGTTATAAAATTTAAAATTAATAAAAAACATCATATTACAAGATGTATATATTATATAAATATTATACCAGTTCTTACAAATCCACTATGACAGCTGTAGATTAATTCATCTGTTTTAATAATTGTCCTTCATTGTTTAGTTATTGTTGATATTCTCATCCGGATTGTTAATCCTTGGAATGACATTTTCTGTAGACTTAGAAAAGATTACAAAGATGTACATGAACAAATCCACTAATGGAATAGTTACAAGACAAAACAATATATTTTTTATCTTATGATTAATATTTGTGAAAAACAACAGTCATGAGGATCACTATAATAATATACTAACATGAATTGTTCTAATAGACTTCTTAGAATTGCTCTGAGACTATGTTACAAGTAACAAGTATGTTAGAGTCTTCTATGTCATTCTGGCCCATTGAGTATAATACCATTATAATGTTGTTCACAAATGCTACTTATAAGGTTACTAGTATATCACTTTGATGCTATGATTAGTTTCATAGTTTGATGGGACGTAAAGCTTTAGCTTTGAATATCAGTGGAGTTCAAAAGACCATTCACGCGGAAGTTTGAGTTTATTTAAATTAACAACAGCTACACGTGTAGTGTTCTGTGCTGTTACAGCTATTTTTGAAGAGAAAGCTTAACACAGGGGAGTGGTGTAGAGTCAGTTACAGTTACATAAGAAGTTGGAGACACTTTAGAGTAAGCAATAACTGGGCTTTAAACTAGGGATGATATTTATTGTCTTGTTTTTTTTTTGACAAAAACAAATTAAATAATATCTTAAAGATGTCTAGTACTTTGCGTTTGATAACAGCTTCAATTCTTCGTGGCATTGACGAGACCACGTTTGTATTATCTCTGATGGTATATTCTCCCATAGATCATTTAGTGTGTCCCATAATTGAGAGAGAGAGAGAGTTGTTGTTGCAAATTTTTCTAGTTTCCTCTCTAAATAGTCTCATAAGTTCTCTATTCAGCAGTTTAAGTCTGGAGATTGTTCTGGCCATGTAGTACAATTGACATCATTTTAATCCATCCAATCTGTTATTAGTCTCATTCCCAGACCTACTGGCAAGCGAAACTACTTTTCACTTGTGAGTAGGTCTGGGGACGAGACTAATCTGTTATTAGATGAGCCTTGTGGCAAGATGCATTATGAAGCATGAGTATGTAGTTCAAAACTTCTTATTTACCAGGCTAATCGAATCATTGCATTTTCTAAATACTGAAATCTATCCATCTTGCCTTTGACTTGTACTAACATACTTTTTCATTGCCACAGATACATCCCCACACCATCACACTTTCTGCCACCATGCTTTACCTGTGCCCTGTATACAATCCTCATTAAATTCTTCTGATAGTCTATGTCATATGTACACTTTGACCATCACTATGGAAGAGATTAAACTTAACTATGAACCAGCCAAACCCCTAGACTGAACAATGAACAGATTTTTGTCATAGGATTAGGTTTGACTTACAAGACTAAGTTATATTGATTTTATGATCTCTTTAATACTTCACATAACAGTGGCTTAGACACCATAAAAAATTTTGGGGGGGGGGGGGGGGCTCAAATGTAACCTGATATTTTTTACTACCATGCCGAAAAAAATTACAATGAATTAAGTATGTTACATGCGAATAACTTGAATCAATAACAGTATAACAATCAGTAAACAGTTTTAAAATTGTCCAAAATGCTTCATCCTTTCGTCATTTCTCTTTACAAAACTCCTTGGCTATTGAAAGTAAATTGAGATTATCGGTGTAGTTGTTGTGTATATGCAAAAGTAAATAATTGTTTAAGCGGCTTTGAGTCACTGTTAAGAAAAAAACGATTGAAGTTGTGTATAGCTGGTATTAATTATTCAATATTATGCTATATGCATGATCGATCACCTATAAATACATGTACATCATTTACACTGTCAGGTGATAAATTTTTGACACTATTCATTTTTTGATAATGGTTTTTTGAAATTGCTGAATCATTCAAATTAAGGGGGCTATGCCCCCAGTCTTAAATTAGGGGGCTCAAGCCCCCTGCCCCCCAATGTCTAAGCCAATGCATAACATACCACATTGTAGTTTATTTGTTGTTGTGAATATCAATAATTTGTTCAGTTAGACTTTGTTATGCAGCTATTTTGAAACTGAAAGTAAAGAAGATCTCAAACAAAACATTACATGAACAAGTGGTATGTTTTGACAATACAGTAATTGTGATCACATGTGTCCAGTAATATAGTCCCATAATATGTGATGTCACTAAGGGAATACTTCTATTTGCACTGCTAAAATATGATTACTGACAAAGGCAATTGTACTGGTTGATGAAGCATATGGTGAATAATCCACCTTTACTTATCCAATACTAAACAATATGTCTGGATTGTTTATTTTAATACAGAAAGGACAAATTGATACTTTCATAACATTAGTTGTGGTATACCATATTGGTCTCAGTATATTTCATAGCATAAGTGTCATCAAGTATAGCCACACTTGTAAACGTCTCAATCAATGTTGTTATTATTATATCAATGTTAACTTATTGTTGCAACAAAAAATGGTCATTAATTAAAAACAAAGTAAAGTAAATAATGAAATTGAAAATCCAGTACTATAATAAACAGGTGATGTCTATAATAACATAATTGAAATATCATAGTCTTCATAAAATATACTGAGAATAACATACTTGTTATATCATAAACAATGACATCAAAACATCAATGTATCCTTTTTATGTAAAATAACTGTCAATGTTTTTTAAATTCATCATAGCATGGATATTTCCTTAATAGAAAACATTACTTGTCTGTACTAGTATTAGTTAAGATATCCATGTATTTTATGATGTATACTGTTATAACATATTACTTCAGTTAGATCAGTTGGGGACTGCTTATTAATAGTTTAGTTTCAAAAGATAGCTGTTCCAAAAACAGTGCCAAGATGTTATTACAGACAAACTGGTATGCACGACCAAGTACAAAGTGGCTATATTACTACTAGAACTGGTCTTTGTGTATATAATAGAGAAGCTGATAAGATTCAGACAATAATGGCTCACAGCAATAAACTAGAGACAGTCATATGTATATTGAGTAATAACATAATAGCACTGTCCACAAACATTTCTAATGAGATTACAAAACATACCAGAGAACCATTTCTTGGTCCAATATGAAGCACATACTAGTTAATATCCAACTCCAGCAATAATGTGTTTATTAGTATTATTTGATACTTACAACTAATAGATTATATACACACTATCATTTTAAAGATATAGATCGTATTAATACTAACATTCTATGTATAGTATTATCAGTTATGTATCAGTTAATTAGTTATATGTCTATTATAATTAATGTAAATATGAAGAGTATTACATGTAATATAATACTGTTAATAATGATAATATGATGTTGAGCAAGTACGTAAACAAAACATCAGCTGTTGATAGATTAGTTGAGAAAATACTTCATTTTAGTTTCAGTTTCAAATAACTATTTAAATTATTATATAAAGCCTCACTGTTATCAAATGAACAGATTTCCACAGAGAATTGATATCTACATGTCATCTCAAATACAAGTGGTTATCTTAGGTGATGTTGCTATTGTTGGAACTTGTTGTTGTCTTTTTGTTATTCAACACTCAAGGAGATACTGCTCATGAGATCAATATAACTCACAGCAATGAACTAGAGACAGTCTTATGTCATTCTGGTCCATTGAATAATGACACTATTATAGTGTTGTTCACAAATATTACTCATGAGATTACAAACATATCATTTTGTCTTGTGAATACAAGTCACTCACTGACTATAAAAAGTGCTACACACTCACTTGCTCAAATAAATTGTCCTAAAGCTGTTGTCTCTCAATCTTCATATCCCACTAGTGGATTTGTTTTATATAAATCTTTATAACCTTACTCTACAGAAATTATCATTCCAAGGATGTGGTGCTTTCTTGAGAGATCTGGATGATAGTATCCTGTCATCTATTAACTCTACAAACATCTCCAGTATATTTCACAGAATATCATTCTTCTCTACTACTATTCCTCCATATTGAGACATTACTAATCAAAGAGGTTAATATGTTATCAAATTATGGGTTTTCAATTCTAGCTATTAATCCATTAAATGCTACTATAGAAAATGTCAATGTCAGTTCTACAAAAAGTGCTGAGTTTCATACTCATACCAACACAAGTTTAGGTAATGGAGTGTTATTATTGTTCATTGATGAAATTAATGTAAAAAATTTACAAAAGAATGTATTGATAAAAGAAGTAAGAGATTTGAAAATAACACTGACTATATCAACAGTATGAAGTGTCTCTCTTATCTTAGTTCTTTAGTACATCAAGAAACATTTTACTTCAATTCCTGTTGTTAATGCTGCAGGTTTGACAATACTCTATACTCAACAGAACTTCTCAGCTAATGTCCAAATATCTTCAGCTATTTTTCATCATAACTATGGCACATATTCAGGTGCTATGTTAGTGCTACACTTCAACAGTGTTACTAATTCTCAGACTTTAATTGATAGTGGTAATGTTTTTAGTAAGAACTCCAACTTGTTTGGTTGCCATGGTGCTGCTCTCTCGTTTTTGATAACATTCTCTATAAGCCATAACACTACAAATCAAATATATACCCACTTGTTGTATCTAACAGTAGGTTTAGTTCACAAAAAGAATGGGTTGATTTTGCTGATAAATCAAATACAGGAGCAGTCTCTGTTCTAATACAGAATCCACCATCAAATGAGAATTTTCAATGTCACTGTAGCATTTAGTAATGTGATCTTTATCAAAAACCTTATCAAGACAACAGGGATCATGTCTCTATGCAACTACCTATTCATATGAAGATAGTCCATTAAGCATTTAATAATAGTTTTGGAAAATATTGTAGCTTCCAAAAACTCTCAAGTTGGTTTGTCAACTTCAATTTCAAAAGCTGGTATGTTACAATGATTAATGTCAAGACTTTATATTAATGGAACTAACAGTCATTATAATGATAATTCAGGGTCAGTTTTTGAGTTAATTAATACTAAGGTTATTTTGGATGGTAATATGTTGTTTGAAAGAAATAGAGGAGAGAGAGGAGCTGTATTCAAGTTATATGGCAGTAGTACATTTCATTTAAACAATGGACTCAGGGCTACCTTTATCAATAACATTGCTCATACAAAGGGAGGAGCTATTTATGCTCATGATGATATTTATAAGACCATAAAACAATGTACATTTCAAATATCTTCCCTCTTTCAAAACATGACAGGATTAAATATCAGTATGATATTCATCAATAACACAGCTGGTCTCTCCGGTAGCTCAATATACAGCACTAACCTGTATAATTGCTATATAAACAGAACATACATCATCAGATCTCATAATGCAAAAATATTATTATGATTCAATTTTCTATATGGATTCTTCAGAACATAGTCCATTAAACCTCTCTACATTGTCTAAGAGTCGTTGTATATGCTCTAAAAACAAATGTATTCATTATCTTAGTGACTCTGAAGTAATTTTACCAAACATCAGCATATCTGCATATCCTGGACAAACATTACATATACCTATGGCAGCCAAAGATGAAATAGGCAATTTTGTGTATGCCATAATTTCTTTGCACTAGCTAAACCAAGACATAATTTTATAAAAAACTGACATTAACTCCACTTTCATTCATGGTATATCTCACCTCATGATGAAAATCAAGTCCTTCTTGAATCTCAGCAGTGTACTTTAGTTAACTTCACTCTTTATAAAAGGGATGGTAATTCAAAGAGGATTAATGATTCTGTCCTAGTCATATCATCTCCTGATGACTCGTCATTATTAAAGATAAAACTTAACTTACTAGATTGTCCACTAGGTTTTAAACTGAATGCAATAAAAGGTATTTGTCAATGTTCACCAGTTTCAATAAACTTGGTTGGGTTGGAAGATGTAATATGTTTTGAAAGAAATAGAGAGAAGAGGAGATGTATTCAAGGTTATATGGCAGTTAGACATTTCATTTAAAACAATGGACTAAGGGCCTACCTTTATCAATAACATTGCTCATAAAAGGGGAGAGCTATTTATGCTCATGATGATAGTTTAAGGACATATAAAACAAATGTACATTTCAAAATTTTCCCTCTTTCAAACATGACAGGATTAATATACATATATATTATCAATAACACGCTGGTCTCTCGGTAGATCCAAATAAGCACAACCTGTAAATTGCTACTATAAACAAACATCTATCAGATTCTCATACTGCAAAATATGATATGATTCAATTTTCTAATATGATTCTCAAACATAGTCCATTAAACCTCCGGACTGGTCCTCTAAGAAGTCGTGAGTGTATATGCTCTAAAAACACATGTATTCATTATTAGTGACTCTGAAGTAATGTTTACAAACATAGCATATTCTGCATATCCTGGACAAACATTACATATAATGGCAGCCAAATGGGGGGATATCTCACCTATGATGAAAATCAAGTCCTTCTTGAATCCAGAGGTTTGGTTCTTACTTTAGTTAACTTCACTCTTTGATAAAGGGATGGTAATTCAAAGAGGATTAACTGATTGCGTCCTAGTCTATCAATCTCCTGATGACCCATTATAAAGATAAAAACTTAATTTTATAGATTGTCCACTAGGGTGGGGGGGAATGCAAGAAAAGGTATTTGTCAATGTTCACCAGTTAGTTTCAATAAAACTGGTTGGGTTGGATTACTCACCAACTTGTCTAGTTGTCTCAAACTATTCATATTTACAATGTCCTCTTGCTACCATCACCAGACCACCAGACTCTGCTGCATGGGCTGGACTAATGAATATTACAAATGGTACAAATAAGACTACAGTATTTGGTGTGGCACTACCTGTCATGAATCTTGCAACCTCAATCAAGATTACACAATGTTCTTGATAAATGGCTCTGATGTTTTAATAGCTGATCCAAACAATTACCTTGTAAATCATCTTCCACTTTGTCCACCAACTAAAACAGGACCTTTATGTTCTACTTGTGCTACTGTTAATGGTATCAAATATAGTGTGGTATTGGCTCTCTCAGAATGCAAGCAATGTAGTAATTGGTGGTTATTAACACTAATCCTTTACACAGTAGCCGGTCCTCTCCTCATTTACCTGTTATTTGCTCTCAAACTAACATTAACAAATGGTACACTCAATGGAATTATATTCTATGCTCAGGCTATTGGTATTTTAAATATCAACATGTTATCATCACAGAGTTGATATCTTCAATGTATTCGTCAGCGCATGTTTTTCTCTCTATTTTGAATCTGAATCTTGGCTTTCCTCTTTGTTTTTTACAATGGAATGACAGAGTTATGGAAAGCTGGTCTCAGTTTACTCTTTCCACTTTATTTACTGACAATAGTTGTTGTCCTCATTATCCTCAGTCATTATTCTTTAAGGCTCTCCAACAGAATAGCTCATTCCTCAGTTCAAGTGCTAGTTACTGTTGTACACCTCTCTTCACAAGTATGTTTACTGCAATATTAAATATAGTTACACCAATTAATATATATACCAATGATACTAGTAAAACCAAATACTTAAAGTTTGGTACAGAGATGGTACAGTTGAGTATGGAAAAGGTGATCATTTGATATTAATGATACTAATTATAGTAGTGGTTGGTCTAGTCCTACTATCTTATATGACCATCATTGCTGCTGGTCGACCACTTATGAGAGTAGGTAAATTTAGAGAATACATTCGACCTATTTATGAAGCCATTCATGGACCGTATAAACACAACAAAGAGTTCTTTTTCACAACTCGTCTACTACTACTTGTGTTTCTTTATACTTTATACATTTTGTTCAGAACTAGTGACATTTATAAAGGATTTGCTATAGGTATTCCTATTGCGCTATTTACATGACAATTGAAGCATATTGCAGGACCATTTCGTAAGATGTGGGTTAACTTACTTGATCTCTTTATTATGTGGAACTATATCATAATTGCTGGGACATCATGGTACTTTTTTAAAATCAATAATACCAATCAAGTCTCCATTATTTTAACAACAACAAACTACTATTGTATTTTGACATTGGTTACTGTTGTTATATTTCATATTATGGGGTCACTGGAACAATAAAGAAAATAAAACCTAAAAATTGTCAATACTGCAAATGAAATTAATGTTTCTCTTTTATTCTAAAACACACTATAATCCACAATCTACAATGCTAAAAATTGAGATCTTGAAGGGTCGTTCTTTGATACCTATGATGAAACAAGAGAACCAACTTCTCCACTCCAAACATAAAACATGTATGTGTTATAAACAATTAATATATTATAATGTGTCTATCAAGTTTTTTTATTTCATTGATTTAATACATACAGACTCTGTCTTTTTATTTAATGTAGCTTTACTTACAACATAAAACATGTGTTTATCAAGTATAAGTATTAGTCAATCGTAGTGTGTGTGTGTTGTATGTGTTGATTGTGTGACATTTGTTGTTGTTTGTTGTTGTTTGTTGTCATATAGTGCTTGATACTTATAAAATGCAGTCATATTTGTTATTTACATTCAATATCTTTTGTAATGTCATAATATTCATTAATAGCACTCAGTTTTTTGAAATTTTATTACTCAACAGCATAAGTCTCTCCATAGATCGTTCTGTGTGTTGTTATATTGATATGAAGAAATCCTTGAGTACTGACTAACAAAGGATAGCAAGACAGTGCCCACTAAATCATTTTGCAGTTACATATAGTTCCTATGGACTTTCAAGTTTCTGTGAAAGATTTTTTTTTCAAATATAACAGTAGACTTTGTTGTTTTATTAACAGCTATTTTGAAACTGAAACTATTATAAAATATTTCCCATAACAAACTAAAATAGTATATGATGTAGACACAAGTTGTGTATTATATTAACCTGTCCAATAATATGCACTTGGTAATCTCCAACTTATTTAATTAATAAAGATAATGTACTTAAAAGGAAATATAACATACTTGTACTACAATGGACATTAATTTTTATATAGAGAAAGAACACTGATACTTTTATTGCTATTAATTGTTGCAACAACAATCAAAAACACACTCATATCAGTATATACTTCCTGAAAAGTTTTATCAAAATATCATGATCATTACATGATCTATATCAATGTTAACTAAGTCATAGATCTCAAAGTAAACATTACATGACAAGTGGAATATTTTATTAAAATAGCAATTGTTAGTACACATGTCCAGTATTATAGTCCCATTATAAGTTATGTAACTAAGGGAATATATTTTGTTTACAAAATCTTGTTTTTGAATGCAAAAAAATATGATTACCGACAAAAAGTAGTTGCACTGGTTGATGAAGTATAATATGGTGTATAGTCTACTTAGCAAAATACTAAACAATATGTCTGAATTATTTATTTTAATGTAGAAAGACAAATCAATACATTTATAATATTAGTTGTGGTACAATTGGTCTCTGTAATTCTACACTATAAGTGTCAATCAACTATAGTCACACTTGCAAACCTCTCAATCAATGATGCTATTATATTATCAATGTTAACTTATTGTTGCATATACAGAAAAAAATGGTCATTACTTAAAGATAAAGTAAAGTAATAATGAAATGGAAAATCCAGTACTATAATAAAAAGGTGATGTCTTATAATAACATGATTGAAATATCATAGTCTTCATAAAATACACCGAGAATAACATACTTGTTATACCATAACTAATGACATCAAAACATCAATGTATCCTTTCTATATATAATAACTGTCAATATTTTGTTAAATTCAATATACTATAGATATTCCTTAATAGAATATATTACTTGTCTGTACTAGTACTAGTTAAGACATCCAAGTATTATATGATGTATACTGTATAACATATTACTTCAGTTAGATCAGTTAAAGACTACTTATTAATAGTTCAGTTTCAAAAAGCTGTACTAAAAAAACAGTGCCAACCTGTTATCACAGACAAACTGGTGTCTTTGGCCAAGTACAGAGTGGTTATGTTGCAACTAGAACTGGTCATTGTATTTTAGAGGGAAGCTGATGAGATCCAGACAATAATAGCTCACAGCAATAAACTAGAGACAGTCATATGTATATTGAGTAATAACTAATCATAGCACTGTCCACAAACATTACTAATGAGATTATAAAAACATACCAGAGAACCATTTCTCAGTCCAATATGAAAACAGGTCCCAGTTAATATTCAAATGCAGTAATAATGTGTTTATTAGTATTATTTGATACTTACAAACTAATAGATTATATACACACTATCATTTTAAAGATATAGATTGTATTAATACTAACATTCTATGTATAGTATTATCAGTTATTATTATCAGTTAATTAGTTTATACGTCTATTAGAATTAATAGAAATATGAAGAGTATTACAGTAAATATAATACTGTTTATTATAATGATAATATGATGTTGAGTGAGTCTTTCATGTATGAAGTTAATGTAACAACATTTTATAATTGTTGTACATAATTATGTCCACTTTCTGTGGCAGATTTGTTCGTTCCATAATTATTATAACAATAATCATAAGCATGCTGAAATCAGTATATACTATACAAAAATTATATTCAAAATATTTACATCATAAGATCATAGTTAAACTAGATCATGATCTTAAACAAAAACATTACTAGGCAAGTGGAGTTAGACTTTGATCCCATAAATAGATATTTGAAACTGAAAAATGGCAAATGATATCTCAAACAAACATTCATCACATATATAATATATATATAAGTGGTATGTTTTGTTAATACTGTAATGTGTATTACACATGTCCAGAAAAGTGTCCAGTGTCCAATGGTATAAGTGTTATCAACTATAGATATCTCTTAATCTGTGATGAAAATTATAATATCTATATCTGTGTTATACTCAGTATATTTCATAAAGATTAAATAAAATTTCTCAATCAATGATGCTATTATAATATCAATGTTAACTATTGCACATATATGGAAAATTTAGGTCATTAATTAAAAGATAAAAGTAAAGTAAATAATGAAATTGAAAATCAGAGTACTATAATAAACAGGTGATGTCTTGTATAACATAATTGAAATGTCATAGTCTTCATAAAATGTACCAAGAATAACATAACTTGTTTATACCATAATCAATGACATCAAAACATACAATGTATCCTTTTTATGTAAAATAACTGTCAATGTTACTGTATTGCTAAATTCAATAAATATAGATATTTCCTTAATGGAATAGATTACTTGTCTGTACTAGTATTAGTTAAGACATCAAGTATTATATGATGTTATACTGTTATAACATATTACTTCAGTTAGATCAAGTTAGAGACTACTTATTAATAGTTTAGTTTCAAAATAGCTGTACGTAAAAAAACATTACCTTGAAACTTGAAAACTACTGGTATTATTATATCACATACAGCTGTTATCACAGATAAATGGTGTCTGTGTCCAAGGAGAAAGTGGTTATGTTGCTGCTAGACTGGTCTTTGTGTATTTATTAGTAACATTTTTGAGAAGCTGATGAGAGCCAGACAATAGTAGCTCACAGCAATAAAACTAGAGGGACTGTCAGTATGTATATGAGTAGTAACATAATCATAGCACGGTCACAAACATTACTAATGAGATTACAAACATACCAGAGAAACACTTTCTCAATCCAATTATGAAGCATATACCCAGTTAATATTAAACTGCAGTAATAATGTGCTATTAGTATTATTTGATTACTTACAAAATAATGGATTATATACACACTATCATTTTAAAGGTATAGATCATATTAATACTAAATTCTTTGCTGTTGGTGATAGATCAGCTGAAAAATTACTTTTGTCTAGTTTCAGTTTCAAATAACTAAAAAAAATTATATTATAAAGCCAATCACTGTTATCAAATGAATAGATTTCTAAGAGGAATTGGTATCTACATTCATGTCAGATTACAAAAGTGGTATCTGAGGTGATGTTGCTATTACTAACTACTGGTTGTTATCTCTTTGTTAGTCAACACTCAAGGAGCTATGCTCATGAGATCAATATAACTCACAGCAAATGACCTAGAGACAGTCGTATGTCATTTCGGTCCATTGAATAATGACACTATTATAGTGTGGTCACAAATATTACTCATGAGATTACAAAAATATCATTTTGTCTTGTGAATACTAGTCACTCATGACTATAAAAAGTGACTACAAACTCACTTGCTCACATAAGATGTCCTACAGCTGGCTCTCATCCTTCATATCCACTAGTGGATTTGTTTTTATTAATCTTTATAACCTTACTCTACAGCAAAATTATCATTCCAAGGATGTGGTGCTTTCTTGAGAGATCTGGATGAGGAGTATCCTGTCATCTATAAACTCTACAACATCTACAGTATATTTACAGAGTATCATTCTTCTTACTACTGTTCCTCCATATTGAGACAATATGATCAAAGAGGTTAATATGTATCAAATTATGGGTTTGCGTTCTAGTATTAATCCATTAAATGCAATTGTAGAAAATGTCAGTATCACTTCTACAAAAAGTGTTGAATTTCATACTCATACCAACTCTAGTTTAGGTAATGGAGTGTTGTTATTGTTCAATGATGAAAGCAATGTTAAAAGTTTACAAAATAATGTTTCAATAAAAGAAAGCAATATTTGTAGATAACTTTGACTATATCAACAGTATAAAATTGTCTCTCTTATCTGATAATTTAGTAGATTCAAGAAACATTTACTTCAATTTCCTGTTGTTAATGCTGCAGGTTTGACAATACTTTATACTCAACAGAACTTCTCAGCTAATGTCTACATATCTTCAAAATATGTTCTATCATAATATTGGCTCATTCACAGGTGCTGTTTTGGTATTACATTTCTACAGTATAACAACCTCCCAGACTATAATAAAAAATGCTAGTTTTACAGAGAACTACAACATTTTTAGTTGCCATGGAGTTTTCTCTCACATTTTTCATGGTGTTTTAACAAAATCCCAGACACTCACTTATCAAATATGTACCCACTTATTTTATTAACAGTTGTTTTAAATCCAAAATTCAAAATTAGTTTTTGACTACAAAGCAAATGTTGGAGCAGTCTCTGTGTTATACATAATCCACCACAAAACAAAGACTTCATTGTCACTGTAACATTGAGTAATGTGAAACTTTAGTGGAAATGTTATTAAAAACTACAGGAACATGTCTATATGCTAATACATATTCTAATAAAGATAGTGGATTGAAGCCTTTAATAATAGTTCTAGAAGATGTTATAGCAGACAATAATCTACAAGAAGGTTCGTCAACATCCATTTCAAAAAAACTGGTATGTTACAATGGATAATATTAAAGCTCTTCATATAATTGGATCTAACAGTCATTATTATGACAATTCAGGGTCAGTCTTGAGTAACTAATACTAACATTATATTGGATGGTAATAGGTGGTTTGAAGGAAATAGAGGAGAGAGAGGAGCTGTATTCAAGTTATATGGCAGAGTACATTCATTTAAACAATGGACTCAGGGCTACCTTTATCATAACATTGCTCATACAAAGGGAGGAGCTATTTATGCAGAAGATGATATTTATAAGACCATAAAACAATGTACATTTCAAATATCTTTCCTCCTTTCAATAATGACAGTATTAAATATCAGTATGATATTCATCAACAACACAGCTGGTCTTTCTGGTAGCTCAATATACAGTACTAACTTGTACAATTGCTATATGAATGAATTATACTACACTGCTCATCATAATGAAAAAAACACTATTATGATACAATTTTTCATTTCAATTCATTAAAACACAATCCTTTAAACATCTCTACTTTTATCTAATAATCGTTGCATTTGTTATTAATGATAGTAACAATGAAGTAGTGTTTCCCAACATCATATCAGTATATCATGGACAAAACATTACATATACCTATGGCAGCTAAAGATGTAGTAGTAATAATGTGTACACTACAGTGTCTCTTGCATTGGCTAGGACAAGAGATAATTCTGGAACTATGTTCATTATCACCATTTTCGTCATGGTATATCTCACCTATGATGAGAATCAAGTCCTTCTGGAATCACAGCAGTGTACTTTAGTTAATTTCACTCTTTATAAAAGGATAGTAATCAAAGAGGATTAATGATGCTGTCCTAGTTCATATCATCTCCTGATGACTCATCATTATTAAAGATAAAACTTAACTTACTAGATTGTCCACTAGGTTTTGAATTGAATACAGTGACACAAGTACATGTCAATGTTCACCAGTATCAATAAACTTGGTATGGCTGGAAATTATCAAACCTACTTGTCTAGTTGTCTCAAAACTATTTATATTTACAATATCCTCTTTCTACCATCACCAGACCACCCAGACTCTGCTGCATGGGCTGGACTAATGAATATTACAAATGGTACAAATAAGACTACAGTATTTGGTGTGGCACTTACCTGTCAAGAAATCTTGTAACTTCAAATCAAGATTATACCATGTTTTTGATAAATGGTTCTGATGTATTAATAGCTGATCCCAACAATTACCTTGTAAACCATCCTCCACTTTGTCCACCAACTAAAAAGGACCTTTATGTTTCTACTTGTACTACTGTTAATGGTATCAAATATAGTGTGGTATTTGGTTCTTATGAATGCAAACAATGTAATAATTGGTGGTTGTTAACACTAATCCTCTATGCAGTAAACTGGTCCCTCCTCATTTTCCTCTTATTTGCTCTCAAACTCACACTAACAACTGGTACACTCAATGGAATTATATTCTATGCTCAAAACTATAGTCATTGTAAATACCAAGGTTATATTATCACGTAAAGTGATTTCTTCAATATACTCATCAGCTCATGTTTTTCTCTATATTTGAATCTGAATCTTGGCTTTCCTCTTTGTTTTTACAATGGAATGACAGAGTTATGGAAAGCTGGTCTCAGTTTACTATTTCCACTTTATTTACTGACAATAGTTGTTGTCCTCATTATCCTCAGTCGTTTCTCTTTAGGATTTCCAACAGGATAGCTCATTCCTCAGTTCAAGTACTGGTTACTGTTGTACACCTCTCTTTCACAAGTATGTTTACTGCAATATCAAAATATAGTTACACCAATTAATATATATACCAATGATACTAGTAACCCAGTATTTAAAGTTTGGTACAAAGATGGAACACAGTTGAGTATGGAAAAGGTGGTCATTTGATATTAATGATACTAATTATAGTAGTGGTTGGTCCTGTCCTACTATCTTATATGACCATCCTTGTTGCAGGTCGACCACTTATGAGAGTAGGTAAATTGAGAGAGCATATTCGACATGTTTATGAAGCCATTCATTGTCCCTACAAACACAAAAAAGAATTCTTTTTCACAATTCGCTATTGCTACTTGTGTTATTTCATATATTATCCATTTTGTTTAAGACTAATGACATTTAAAGGCATTTGTTATAGCTATTCCTATTATTACCCTTTACATGACAATTGAAGCATATTGCAGGCCATTTCGTAAGATGTGGGTTAAAACTTACTTGATCTCTTTATTATGTGGAATTGTATCATAATTGTTGGTACATCATGGTACTTTTTTAAAATCAATAATACCAATCAAGTTTTCAATTATATTAACAACAAACAACTACTATTATATTCTTGACATTAGTTATTGTTATTATATTTTCATATTCTGTGGGTCACTGGAACAATAAAGAAAATAAAACCTAAAATTGTACATACTTCAAATGAAATTCACTCTTCTTTTTATTCCAAAGTACATTATAACTCACAGCCTAGATATTTGAAGATTCCTGACCTTGAAGGGTCATTTTTGGAACTATGATGAAACAAGAGAACCACTTCTCAGTCCAACATAAAAACATGTATGTGTGTTTATAAAAGAATTAGTGAATCACAGTATTTGTATAAAGTTCTTAATTTCATTTATTTAATTAAGTTGTCTCTTTATTTAATGTAGTTCTACTTACAACTAGTGTCTAGTTAATAGTATATATGTCTTTTGTTTAATAATGATAATTTGTGTGTGTTCTCTGATCATTTCTGGTTTGTGTGCATTTTTTTTCTTTGTTGTCATATAATGTTTTATACTTATAAAAATATAATCCATATTTGTTATTTACATTCAATATCTTTTGTAATGTCATATATTTGAGAATAACACTCAGTCTTTGAAATTATCTTTACTTAATGATATATGTATCTTCAGAGATCATTCTGTGTGTTGGTTATATTGATGTAATAACTCTTTAATACTGGCTAACAAAAGGATAGCAGGACTGTGACCACTATACACTTTATAGCTATGTGTAGTTCCTATGGATGGATACTCAAGTTTAATTATCTGCGAAATATGTTGTTTTGAATATAACATATTGTTTTGTTATTCTAAAACAGCTATTTTGAAACTGAAAACTATAATAAAATATTACCAAAACAAACTAAAATAGGATGTGATATAAACACAATTTGTATTACTTTCCAGTAATATGCACTTGTTTAATTTAAAAAACATGATGTAGTTAAAGGAAAATATAACATACTTGTACTACAATGAGACATTAATTTGATATAAAGAAAGAACATAGACACTTTTATGCCATTAATTACTGTAACAATAATCATAAAACATGCTGAACTCAGTATATACTTCCTGAAAAATTATATTCAAAATATTTACATCATGATCATGATCATGTTTAAGCATAGTTGAGCTAGATTATTGATTTTAAACAAAACATTACATAGTCAAGTACCAGTTAGACTTTGATCCTATAAATATCTATTTGAAACTGAAAATGGCAAATGATATCTCAAACAAACATCACATATATATATAATATATATATATATATATATATATATAAGTGGTATGTTTTGTTAATACTGTAATTGTTATTACACATGTCCAGAAAGTGTCCAGTGTCCCATGATATAAGTGTTATCAACTATAGCTACACTTGTATATCTTTCAATCTGTGAAGAAAGACTATGATATCTCTATCTGTGTTATATTCAGTATATTTTATGAAGATTAAATTAAACTTCTCAATCAATAATGCTATTATATATCAATGTTAACTATTGCACCATATAGATATTTCCTTAATAGAATATATTACTTGTCTGTACTAGTACTAGTTAAGACATTCAAGTATTATATGATGTATATTGGTATGACATACTACTTCAGTTAGATCAGTTAGAGACTACTTATTAATAGTTCAGTTTCAAAATAGCTGTACTAAAAAACAGTGCCAACCTGTTATTACAGACAATGGTATCATATCATAATATAAAAGTTAATTTGAGTGTTTTTGTATGTCTATTTCACAATATAGAATATGCATTACATCACTACTTCTTAGAATACATTGTATACATAACATTCAAATTTCAGTTTGTTAGTTGATAAATCAGTTAAGAATTATTTCACTACAGTTTTCAGTTTCAAAATAAAGGTTTTAATTTTATATAAAGCCTCTCTGTTATTAGACAAATTGGTATCTACAGTAGTGTATCATCTAAAATACAAAGTGGTAGCTATCTTAGGGGATGTTGCTGTTACCACAACTGGTTGTTATCTCTTTGTATTCAACACTCAAGGAGTACTGCTCATGAGATCAAAATAACTCAACAGCAATGAACTGGAGACAGTCTTATGTCAATCTGGTCCATTGAATAATGACACTATTATAGTGTTGTTCACAAATATTACTCATGAGATTACAAATATATCATTTTGTCTTGTGAATACTAGTCACTCACTGACTATAAAAAGTGCTACAGATTCACTTGCTCAAATAAATTGTTTAACAGCGGTCTCTAAACCTTCATATCCCACTAGTGGATTTGTCTTTGTAAATCTTTATAACCTTACTTTACAGAAATTATCTTTCCAAGGATGTGGTGCTTTATTGAGAGATCTGGATGAGAGTATCCTGTCATCTATCAACTCTACAAAATCTCCAGTATATTTCACAGAGTATATTACTTCTCTACTACTTTTCTTCCATATTGAGACATTACTATCAAAGAGGTTAATATGTTATTAAATTAGGATTTTCAATTTCTAGCTATTAATCATTAAATGCTACTATAGAAAATATCAATGTTACTTCAACAAAAAAGTTTTGAGTTTTATCAACAGACTAACATGAGTTTGGGAAATGGAGTATTATTATTACTCATTGATGAAGACAACAAACCACATTCACATTCACTGAGGAATTCAATGGTGTTGATAGAGAAAGCAAGATTTTTGCATAACTATGATTATATCAACAATATTTAATATTGAATGTCTCTCTGATCTTAGTAATTTAGTACATCAAGAAACATTACTTCAATTCCTATTGTTAATGACTGCAGGTTTGACAATACTCTATACTCAACAGAACTTCTAGTCAATGTCCAATTATCTTCAACTATTTTTCATCATAACTATGGCACATATTTAGGGCTATGTTAGTGCTACACTTCAACAGTGTTACTAAATCTCAGACTTTAATTGATAGTGGTAATATTTTTAGAGAGAACTACAACCTTTTAAGTTGCCATGGTGCTGCTCTTCATTTTTGATAATGTGTTTCCAGAAGCCCCAACACTTATAAATCAAATATATACCACTTGTTGTATCTAACAGTAGGTTTAGTTCACAAAAAGAATTGGCTGATATTCTGAAAAAAACTGCAAATGCAGGAGCAGTTTCTGTTGTTATCAAAATCCACCCAAAAAGATGGAATCCAATGTCACTGTAACATTTAGTAATGTGATCTTTTAGCAAGACCTTATCAAGACAACAGGATCATGTCTCTATGCAACTACCTATTCATATGAAGATAGTCCATTTAAGCATTTGATAATAGTCCTGGAAAACATTGTAGCTTCCAAAAACTCTCAAGGGGTTGTCAACGTCAACTTCAAAAGCTGGTAGTTTTTACAATGATTAATGTCAAGACTCTTTATATTAATGGAACTAATAGTCATTATTATGATAATTCAGGATCAGTTTTTGAGTTAATTGACACTAAAATTATATTGGATGGCAATATTTTATTTAAAGGAAATAGAGGAGAGAGAGGAGCTGTATTCAAGTTATATGGCAGTAGTACATTTCATTTGAACAGTGGACTCATGGCTAAATTATTAATAATATTGCTTCATACAAAGGGAGGAGCTATTTATGCCCATGATGATATTTATAAGACCATAAAACCAATGTACATTTCAAATGTCTTCCTCCTTTCAAAACATGACAGGATTAAATATCAGTATGATATTCATCAATAACACAGCTGGTCTCTCCGGTAGCTCCATATACAGCACTAACCTGTATAATTGCTATATAAACAGAACATAAATCATAGATCTCATAATGCAAAATATTTATTATGATTCAATTTTCTATATGGATTCTTCAGAACATAGTCCATTAAACTTCTCTACATGTGTCTAAGAGTCGTTGCATATGCTCAAAAAAACAAATGTATTCATTATCTTAGTGACACTGAAGTAGTTTTACCAAACAAACTCAGCATATCTGCATATCCTGGACAAACATTACATATACCAATGGCAGCCATAGATGAGATAGGCAATTTTGTGTATGCCATAGTTTCTCTTGATCTAGCTAAATCAAAGCATCATTTGGAAACCTGCCATTAATTCCACTTCATCATGGTATACTTCATCCATGATGAGAATCAAGCCTATTAGAATCGCATCAGTGTACTTAGTTAATTTCACTCTTTATAAAAGGGAATAGTAATTCAAAGAGGATTAATGATGCTGTCCTAGTCATATCATCTCCTGATGACTCATCATTATTAAAGATGAAGCTTAACTTACTAGATTGTCCACTAGGTTTTAAACTGAATGCAATAAAAGGTATTTGTCAATGTTCACCAGTTATCAATAAACTTGGTTGGGTTGGAAATTACTCACCAACTTGTCTAGTTGGTCTCAAAATTATTCATATTTACAATGTCCTCTTGCTACCATCACCAGACCACCAGACTCTGCTGCATGGGCTGGACTAATGAATATTACAAATGGTACAAATAAGACTACAGTATTTGGTGTGGCACTTACCTGTCATGAATCTTGTAAATCTCAATCAAGATTATACCATGTTCTTGATAAATCGCTCTGATGTTTTAATAGCTGATCCCAACAATCACTTGTAAACCATCTTCCACTTTGTCCACAAACTAAAAACAGGACCTTTATGTTCTACTTGTACTACTGTTAATGGTATCAAATATAGTGTGGTATTTGGTTCTTATGAATGTAAGCAATGTAGTAATTGGTGGATGTTAACACTGATCCTCTATGCAGTAGCTGGTCCCTCCTCATTTACCTGTTATTTGCTCTCAAACTAACATTAACAAATGGTACACTCAATGGAATTATATTCTATGCTCAGGCTATGGTATTTTAAATATCAAACATGTTATCATCACAGCAGTTGATATCTTCAATATATTCATCAGCTCATGTTTTTCTCTCTATTTTGAATCTGAATCTTGGCTTTCCTCTTTGTTTTACAATGGAATGACCAAGTTATGGAAAGCTGGTCTCAGTTTACTATTTCACTTTATTTACTAACAATAGTTGTTGTCCTCATTATCTTCAGTCGTTATTCTTTATGGCTTTCCAACAGAATAGCTCATTCCTCAGTTCAAGTACTAGTAACTGTTGTAACCTCTCTTTCATAAGTATGTTTACTGCAATATCAAATATAGTTACACCAATTAATATATACCAATGATACTAGTAACCCAATACTTAAAGTTTGGTACAAAGATGGTACAGTGAGTATGGAAAAGGTGGTCATTTGATATTGATGATATTAAATTATAGTAGTGGTTGGTCCTGTCCTACTATCTTATTTCACCATTATTGCTGGTGGTCGACCACTTATGAAAGTACGTAAAAAATTAGAGAGTATATTCGACCTATTTATGAAGCCATTCATGGACCGTATAAACACAACAAAGAATTCTTTTTCACAATCGTCTACTACTACTTGTGCTAGTTTATACTTTATACATTTTTGTTCAGAACTGGTGACACGTTATAAGGCATTTGTCATAGGTTATTCTACTTTTGCCATTTACATGACAATTGAAGCCATATTGCAGACCATTTTGTAAGATGTGGGTTAACTTACTTGATCTCTTGATTATGTGGAACTATATCATAATTGTTGGTACATCATGGTACTTTTTTAAAATCAATAATACCAGTCAAGTCTTCATTATTTTATCACAACAAAACTACTACTGTATTCTTGACAATTAGTTTACTGTTATTATATTTCATATTATGTGGGTCACTGGAACAATAAAGAAAATAACAACCAAAATTGTACATACTTAAAATGAAATTCACTTTTCTCTTTTATTCTAAAGCACACTATAATCCAAATCACAACTCCAAAGATGAAAACTAAAGATCTTGAAGGGTCATTCTTTGATACCTATGATGAAACAAGAGAATCACTTCTCAGTCCAACATAAAACGTGTGTATTTATAAAGGACTACAGTATTTGTATAGAGTTTTTAATTTCATTGATTTAATCAAGATGTCTCTTTATTTAATATAGTTCTACTTACAAATAGTGTCTCTAGTTAAATAGTATATAGTCTTTTATTTAATAACGATAATTAGTACATTTCTCTAATCATTTTGATTTGTGTGCATTTGTTTTTTCTTGCTTGTTGTTATATTTTTTATATAAAATATAATTATATTTGTATTAACTTATAATTATTAAAATATAATTATATTTGTTACTTATACTTATTAAATATAATTATATTTGTTACTTATACTTATTAAAATATAATTATATTTTACTTATACTCAATATCTGTTGTAATGTCATAATATTGTGAATAACACTCAGTTCTTTGAAAAATCAATGATGTCAGTGTCAATGTATTCTTTCCTATATGTCAATGTTTTTGTATTGTTAAATTCAATATACTATAGATATTTTCTTAATAGAATATATTACTTGTCTGTACTAGTACACTAGTATTATATGATGTATATTGGTACAAATACTACAGTTAAATCAGTTAGAGACTACTTATTAACTAGTTCAGTTTCAAAGTACTGTTTCTAAAAAACAGTGCAACCTGTTATCACAGACAAACTGGTGTCTTTGGCCAAGTACAGAGTGGTTATATTGCAACTAGAACTGGTAACAATGTGTTCATACTTACAACTAATAGATTACATACACACTATCATATTAATAATATAGATCATATTAATACTAACATTTTATGTACAGTATTATCAGTTATGTATCAGTTAATTAGTTATATGTCTATTATAATTAATATAAATATGAAGAGTATTACTTATAATATAATATGTTTTATAATATGATGTTGAGTGAGTCTTTCATAATGAAGTTAATATATCAACATTTATAAGTGTTGTACAATATGTTCATTATATCATTGTGACAGATTTACTCTTTTTCATATCAAATTAATTTGAATGTTTTTGTATACATGTCTATTCATATTATAGAATATTATTCCTTCCTCAGTAGATCATCTATTGAATACATATAATGACATTGTATACACAACATACTATTTAATGAGATTTCAGTTTGATTGTTTAATAGATCAGTGAGAGAATTACTTCATTTTAGTTTCAGTTTTGAAATAACTATTTTTATTTTTATATAAAGCCTCTCTGTTATTAGACAAATTGGTATCTACAGTAGTGTGTCATCTCAAATACAAAGTAGTGGTTATCTGAGATGATGTTGTGTTATTACAACTGGTTGTTATCTCTTTGTTAGTCAACACTCAAGGAGCTACTTTTAATGAGATCAATATAACTCACAGCAATGAACTAGAGACAGTCTTATGTCATTCTGGTCCATTCAATAATGACACTATTATAGTGTTGTTCACAAATATTACTCATGAGATACAAAACATATCATTTTGTCTTGTAAATACTAGTCACTCACTGACTATAAAAAGTGCTACAAACTCACTTGCTCAAATAAATTGTTTCAACAGCTGTCTCTCATCCTTCATATCCCACTAGTGGATTTGTCTTTGTAAATCTTATAACCTTACTCTACAGAAATTATCATTCCAAGGATGTGGTGCTTTCTTGAGAGATCTGGATGAGAACATCCTGTCATCTATCAACTCTACAAACATCTCCAGTATATTTCACAGAGTATCATTCTTCTCTACTACTGTTCTTCCATATGAGACATTACTAATCAAAGAGGTTAATATTTATCAAATTATGGGTTTGCTGTTCTTGATATTAATCCATTAAATGTACTATAGAAAATGTCAATGTAACCTCTACAAAAAGTGCTGAGTTTCATACTTATATCAACACAAGTTTAGGGTAATGGAGTATTGTTATTATTCACTGATGAAAACAATGTGAAAAGTTTACAAAAGAAGTTTCAATAAATGAAGCAAGATTTGTAAATAACTTTGACTATATCAACAGTATGAAGTGTCTCTCTTATCTTGATAATTTAGTAGATCAAGAAACATTTACTCCAATTCCTGTTGTTAATGCTGCAGGTTTGACAATACTCTATACACAACAGAACTTCTCAGCCAATGTCCAAATATCTTCAACAACATTTATTCAAAAATACTGGCTCATATTCAGCTGCTATGTTAGTGCTACATTTCAACAGTGTAACTAACTCTCAGACTGTAATTAAGAATAGTAATGTTTTTAACAACAACTCAACCTTTTAGGTTGCCATGATGCTGTTCTCTCATTTTTGATAATGTCTCCAGAAGCCACAACACTTACAAAATCAAAATATACCCAATTATTGTATCTAACAGTAGGTTTAGTTCACAAAAAGAAATAGCAAATGCAGGAGCAGTTTCTGTTGTTATTCAAAATCCGCCCAAAAAGATGGAATTCAATGTTCAGTGAGGTTCAGTAATGTGACGTTTAGCAAGAACCTTATCAAGACAACAGGATCATGTCTGTATGCAACTACCTATTCATATGAAAATAGTGCATTAAAGCCTCTGATAGTTGTTCTTGAAAATATTGTGGTATACAACAACTTCAAGATGATTTGTCAACATCAACTTCAAAAGCTGGTATGTTTACAATGATTAATGTCAAAACTCTTTATATTAATGGAACTAACAGTCATTATTATAACAATTCAGGGTCAGTCTTTGAAGTAATCAACACTAACATTATACTGGATGGTAATATGTTGTTTGAAGGAAATAGAGGAGAGAGAGGAGCTGTATTCAAGTTATATGGCAGTAGTACATTTCACTTAAACAATGGACTCAGGGCTACCTTTATCAATAAACATTGCTCATACAAAAGGGAGGAGCTATTTATGCCCATGATGATACACATGAGACCATAAAAACAATGTACATTTCAAATGTCTTCCTCCTTTCAAAACATGACAGGATTAAATATCAGTATGATATTTATTGATAACACAGCTGGTCTCTCCGGTAGCTCCATATTCAGTACTAACCTGTACAATTGCTATATAAACAGAACATACATCATCAGATCTGATAATGAAAAATATTATTATGATTCAATTTTCTATATGGACTCTTCAGAACACACTCCATTAAACCTCTCTACATTGTCTAAGAGTCGTTGTATATGCTCTAAAAACAAATGTATTCATTATCTTAGTGACTCTGAAGTAGTTTTTTAACAAACATCAGCATATTGGCATATCCTGGACAAACATTACATATACCTATGGCAGCCAAAGATGAAATAGGCAATTCTGTGTATGCCATAGTTTCTCTTGCACTGGCTAAATCAAACCATCGTTTTTGGAAACCCTGCCATTAACACCATTTTCATCATGGTATATCTCACCTAATGACGAAAATCACGTCCTTCTGGAGTCACAGCAGTGTACTTTAGTTTAATTTCACTCTTTATAAAAGGAATAGTAATTCAAAGAGGATTAATGATGCTGTCCTAGTCATATCATCTCCTGATGACTCATCATTATTAAAGATAAAACTTAACTTACTAGATTGTCCACTAGGTTTGAACTGAATACAACACAAGTACTTGTCAATGTTCACAGTTATCAATAAACTTGGTATGGCTGGAGATTACCAACCTACTTGTCTAGTTGTCTCAAACTATTCATATTTACAATATGATGGTGAATATCCACTTGCTACCATCACCAGACCACCAGACTCTGCTGCATGGCTGGACTAATCAATATTACAAATGGTACAAATAAGACTACAGTATTTGGTGTGGCACTAACTTGTTATGTATCCTGTAACCTCAATCAAGATTATACCATGTTCTTGATAAATGGCTCTGATGTTTTAATAGCTCATCCCAACAATTACCTTGTAAATCATCTTCCACTTTGTCCACCAACTAAAACAGGACCTTTATGTTCTACTTGTACTACTGTTAATGGTATCAAGTATAGTATGGTATTTGGTTCTTCAGAATGTAAGCAATGTAGTAATTGGTGGTTATTGACACTAATCCCTCTATGCAATAGCTGGTCCTCTCCTCATTTACCTGTTATTTGCTATCAAACTCACATTAACAACTGGTACCCTAAATGGAATTATATTCTATGCTCAGGCTATCGGTATTTTGGATATCAACATGGTATCTTCACACCAGGTAATTTCATTGATGTATTCATCAGCTCATATTTTTCTCTCTATTTTGAATTTGAATCTTGGATTTCACTTTGTTTTTACAATGGAATGACAGAGTTATGGAAAGCTGGTCTCAGTTTATTATTTTCCACTTTATTTACTGGCAATAGTTGTTGTCCTCATTATCCTCAGTCGTTTTTCCTAAGGCTTTCTAACAGAATAGCTCACTCCTCAATTCAAGTACTGGTTACTGTTGTACACCTCTCTTTTACAAGTATGTTTACTGCAATATCAAATATAGTTACACCAATTAATATATATACCAATGATACTAGTAACCCAATACTTAAAGTTTGGTACAGAGATGGTACAGTTGAGTATGGAAAAGGTGGTCATTTGATATTAATGATATTAACTATAGTAGTGGTTGGTCCTGTCCTACTATCTTATATCACCATCCTTGTTGCAGGTCGACCACTTATGAGAGTAGGTAAATTTAGAGAGTATATTCGACCTGTTTATGAAGCCATTCATGGACCATATAAACACAACAAAGAATTCTTTTTCACAACTCGTCTACTACTACTTGTGTTTCTTTATACCTATACATTTTGTTCAGAACTGGTGACATGTATAAAGGATTTGTCATAGGTATTTCTACTGTTGTTATTTACATGACAATTGAAGCATATTGCAGGCCATTTCGTAAGATGTGGGTTAACTTACTTGATCTCTTTATTATGTGGAACTATTCATAATCACTAGTATATCATGGTACTTTTTTAAAATCAATAATACCAGTCAAGTCTCCATTATTTTATCAACAACAACTACTATTGTATTCTTGACATTAGTTACTGTTGTTATATTTCATATTCTGGGGTCACTGGAACAATAAAGAAAATAAAAAACTAAATTGTACATACTACAAATGAAATTCACTCTCCTTTTTTGTTCCAAAATACATCAAAACCCACGGCCTAGACAGTTGAAGACTACTGACCTTGAAGGGTCATTTTTTGATACCTATGATGAAACAAGAGAAACCACTTCTCAGTTCAATATAAAACATGTTTCCTTGTCTAATACGAGGATCACTACTTGAACACTATATTTTTGTGTGTTTGTTTAATTAATTTCAGTATCTACATATTTTTTACCTTTAATTTTTAAATAAACAAAAGGATATTTTTTACAAAAATTATAAGCACATTCACAAAAGAGTACAATCAGAAACCTATGACTGTTATATCTGTTTCAGTATGAATCTTTTCTTGAAGATGTTTTCTTTTTGTCTGGTTCATAACATGCTGTCATTATTTTGAGTTTGTATTAATTTGTTTTGATCATATTTTGTTAAAAACTTTCTGATATAATGTTTCTTTGAGATATAATTCAAAGTAATTTAGGAACCTGATAAATATATAATTATATGTATAGTTTTCAGTACTCAGTAATATTTATATATCCTATAAAAATCATTGATGTTGTCAGTCAGACTTGTTGGCGCGCATTACATTGAGGACAGAGTTGCAAACCATTTTCATTGCAAGAGGTACACTTGAGCGCTCTGAACTCTGAAGTGAAATTATTGACAACACTGTTCTTACTTCCTCCACATTTCAAGCAAGGAACCAAATTCATATCCAGCACACATTGAACATTTCTTTAATGTATCAATTTTCTATAGTCATATACAGATTTAACCATAAGCATAGCATACAGATTGATCTATCAATAATTGATGGACTATAATATATTAATGGATGGATTATATGCATATGGCTGTATAAATATTATATTTGGTTATATTCTATTGATTTAGTTTTTGATAAAATTTGTGGACTTTTAAGGCATTTTGAATGATGAAAAATATTTCTCTCTAACTCATTCCTAACCAAATATGACAATGAGTTAGCAGTGGTTCTCAAACATGAACAAAGTCTATTATATTTTACTTACAGGGAAATTCTCTAATAGTTTCCTTAATTCTCCAAGCTCATTTAGTTCTTCTACCTTCTCCTTTCCCTATAATTAAAGATTAATTAAGTAAGGCAATTTACTCAATATAGAAGGATATATCATTAAAAAGAACAACCTGTGTCTATTCTCTATAACATAATCTATAATGACAGTTGGCATTCTATTGTTTAATTAGTTTCTTAATTAATTAATTAATTTTAATTAGTGATGCTGATTGCTGCGCTCATTACTAAGTGTTTTAAAGCACTACAAAGTCAGGGAGCTCATTTTATATATAAAATCATGTCCACTAAAGATGGCGCCCTTAGTATGTTATGCTTTCATGGATTAGCAAGTTTATGCATTGGGATTGTGTTCATTGAAATCAAGTCTCATACCAAGATTCCGTTGCCATATGAATCCAGGTATGAGACTAATACAATACCACTATTTATACATGTTCTGACCCCAATGTGTTGTCCATTGATGAACACTTGAGGGACAACAACTTTTCCATCCAATCTCTGTTCAAGTTCACGATAGAAATGTGTGATGCATGTAGACATCCTTTCTTCAACTTTGACACGATGATTGTGAAAAAGACTAAGTAGATACTTGCACTCTTCAAATGTAGTTCTAACTCCTCTGAAAGTGGTTGTGTAGATAACAATTTTGTTCTCTTCTGAAAACCGCTGTTCAAAAGGTAAGAAGACAGACCTATATCATCATCTTTACAAATAAGTTGATCATAAATAAATAGACAAACAGACATATTGACAGATTGAGAGAATGACACAGACACAGCAGGCTGATATACATACAGATTGACAGATAGACGAGACAGAGAAACAGATAGATAAACAAAAACAGACAGACAGACACTTAGACAGACAAAACAAACAGACAGATAGACAGACAAACAAACATCCAGACAGGAAAGGCTTCTTTCTTCTCAACATACCCATTCTAGAGCCTTTGGATTTTGAAAGGTAGCAATTCTGCTCGTACCCTATTCTGTTTTCCCATCAAAGTGCCATCTGAGGAGATAATATCTTCTTCCTGGATCTGAGCGGGATTCTTCAAGTCTCTTATTCCAGCATAGCTCTCTTTCTTAGATGTATCAGCCATAGTGCAAAACTGCTAAGAAGGGTGGGGCTGGATCAAGTTTTAATTTGAAAGGTGGGCGTGGTCTTTAATAATTGCGTAGTTATTGATAGTTTTATTAGGAAGGGTGTATCCAAGGCGTGTCATCACTATAAGGGAGTTTCTTTAGGTAGCTATGAATGGCTGCTGGTGATCGTATTACAGGTCTGTTTTCTCCTCCATCAAGTTCTTTTCCAAAGGATGGGGACCTACTACAACATTGGAAAGGTTAGTCAACTGGATGGATGTAATGTCTGTTATTCCATGGTAAAACTTTTGTGTTCTCTCTATATATCTCTCCAGTTTTAAATAGCATCAAGCCATCTCTTAATCAAACATCATGTGCAGAGAACATAGTTGAACATACTCACCCAATAAAGTTAAAAAAAGTAAAATGTTATTTATTGTTATCATAAATTGTGTATTGTTTTGTTATTGTGTTATTTTATTATATAATATAGTTCATTTACTGTGGTTGCTAAGACAACAGTTATTATACATGTATTTTATTAGGTAGCTGATAATTCGGATGGGATGTTTATACGAAGGGACATTCCTCTCACCTGTTGCCACAATGTTACCTGGTGTATTACCAAAAGAGGCTGAAACAGCAAGGTCATTGAATAGTCTCATTATCTCTTTGTTCCAACACAACTTAGTTGTTACCATAACAACAGTTATGTAATTATAACTGAGTTATTGGCATTTTAATGGTAACATAATAACAAGTATAATGTCTATATTGAGCACTTGTTTTTTGAGGCTGCATATATAGAGGTGTTTCCTAAAGTCTTTGTAAAGGCTAGAATAAGTAGTTTTTGAACATAGAGATTGAGAGGTGTGTGTCTTCAATCTAATTCATGACTTGTGGCCTTAGTGTGTACTCATTTTAATCTTTAGGTTTGAGTTGTTAATTCCCAAGAAGTGGAGAGGTAAAGCAAAACCTTTATACATACACATGGCTGGCACAGGTGATCATGTGAGTATCATGTGACTATCACATAACTATCATTTTTCGTACTAGTATTACTGGAGAAGGAGGTACTTGTTTGCTTTCCCCGCTTCTTAAAACTGGAGGCATAGGGTCGGTCATATTAGAGAACCCTTACTGTATCCTATACATGTAATGCACATGTATACATGTAATGTACATGTATACATGTAAATAATGTACAATTACATGTAACTAGTATATGTAAATATAAAGTTATTGACAGAATTGACAGAATGGTCGTTATCACTCTATTTGACTTGTATGTAACCCTTTCATGGGATAAACTTATTACAGTCATGTCATTTTGAGAGTCTAGTTATTCAATCTTACTGTACTAGGTACCTTATAACAAACATGTTTACTTTGTTTAAGATGTTAACTTAAAGGTGGTACCTAATGGTTTGGTAAGAAGCCTATGTGATCCTGAACCTTATGCATTAACTATACATAGTGAATATGATTTCTGCCAGAATTATAAGCACTACTTAACTTGATTATTAAAAAAAGTTAAATAGTAGTGGTCTTAATAATGAGTAGTACTTGTAAATGTCAATAGATTAGAACATACTCTATAGTTCATTCATAGACTTAGTTGTCATGTTATCCTTAACTCTTGTACTGCAGATGGTAATCGTAAACCCAGAGATCAATCGTGAGTATTTCCAATCTATGGATTCCTGTGTTTATATTCAATTTCTCTTCCTATAGACGGTCCCAGTTGCATTATGTCTCAGACCTTCTTGTGATGGGTCTGGCATTGATACATGAAAGTATGGTCATTGGACAGTGGTTGGAGGATCAAGGATTGGGCCCCGTGGGTCTGACTGGAGTCTCTATGGGTGACATGTGAGTTAACAGTTACCATAGGTGGCATAGCAACTAAGAGTGCCTTTTACTGTTAGTTAGCTAACCACAATGACCTAGGATAGCTACCATTAGTAAGTTTCTAGACTAGTGAACATCAGTAGTAGAATAGCTACCATTAGTAAGCTCTGGACAAATGAATGTTAGTACTTACCCACAATGACTTAGGATAACTACATTACTAAGCTCTAGACTAGTAAACAACAGAGCTTACCAGAGTGGCTTAGGATATCTACCATTAGTAAGCTCTAAACTAGTAAACATCAGTACTTAAAACAGTAATCTAGGATAAATACCATTACTAAGCTCTAGACTAATGAAATTACCATAGCTGCTTTAACTTCTTTAGAACTGTGCTCTATCTGCTAGTCTCTGGTCAAAGCCAGTACCAGTGGTTCCTTGTTTGTCATGGGCTACAGCTTCCTGTGTATTTACAGAGGTAAGTGGACTATCTATCCATTTCTCTGTCTATTTATTCATCTATATGTCCATTATAGGGTGCCCTTAAATCAGCAGTTTGCTGGAAAAAATTAGAAGAAGAATTGTTCTATTGTAAATTAGGTCTGGATGAACGGAGAAGACATCAATTCAACATTATTTCACAACGCTACGGGTATCCTGACATGAAATCGCTTCTTAGTCACTTCAGTATTCCGCAAGACATAACGAATGATAGAACTGTTGACAATGAAGAGGTTAAAGGTCAAAGTTCATGGCTAAAATTACCAAAGGTCAAATTAAAAGATGATAAAAAAGAGAAAAAAATTCTTCCAAAAGCTGAGACGGTCCAAATGATGCAATATGTGTTAGACTATAGTACTCACTTTAATAATTATCCCCGACCTGTTGCTCCTGAACTGGCCACTTTTTTGACTGCTAAAGAAGATCTTTATATACCTAGAGATAATGTTGCTGATGTGAGAGATCTTGGCCAGGTAAGGAGACAACAGTATATCTTATTATGAATAACTTACATTACTGCCACTTCCTCATTGATCTGTCCATCCCATCTATTCATCCATTTGTTTTGGTGGGTGTGTCTGTTTATGATTATTATCATTTCAGGTTGTGAGGTTCGGTATATTGATGGTGGTCATGTGACTTCATATCTTATTACAAAGAAATTTAATCCGACAAAACACAGATAGAAGTTATGGACAAATATCAGTACTTAGAGAATGGGACTGAGTACATTAACACGTCCAAGAGGTCTACTGTGTCCTCATCTTTAGATGACAATTTAAAGTCTCAGAATAGTATACAAATACAATAATAGATTTATTTGAAAAGGACTCTATTTTATGTCAATAGTTTATATTAAGTTTATGTTGTAGTATAATGTTTATGGTGTGCAAAAAGTTGTGGGGCACTCCCTTTGAAAAATGATGCCATGTTAGAAGAATGATTAATTGATTTAAGTAATAAAGGGTCTTCCCACTTTTAAGAAAGGTTTTTAAATGAAATGTAGCCTATAGAATCAGTTGGACTATGAACCCACTTTCTTGACTGAATAAACAGTAGTGGGACACATATCTATTATTCCAGTGACTATAATAATATTTGCATTAAAAGTGCATACAATAGTCTGTAATTATGTTTTTATGCAGAGTTGAAAATCTAATTTAACATCATTTGTAGCAAATCTTTGCCAATCTTCTCTTTAACATGCCATTTTCTTTATAACTATGACTGATATAAACAATATAATTATATATATACAAGACTGAAGTCATACAGCCCATCTAAACAGGATGTCAATAAGTAGTTAATCCAATTAACTACTGTGTGGTTTCTCTCTTCTCACCATAAGAGGGATTGTTAATTAACTTAGCTTACCAATAATTATGTAATATATATATTTGCTTACTTCAAAAGTCTGGTCTTAGATATGGTTATATTTGGGACTCTATTTCATTGAATGTCCAAATTTGAGTCAAGGAATGCTGTCAAATGAAAGTTGAGGTCTCTAATAAATACCAATGGGAATATTTGATAGATCTGTCCTTGCGTTGAAAAGAAGAAAGACAGAACATTAAGGTAACTTTTATATGTTTTATTATTGTTGCTATTGTCTTTCTTCAAACAGTTTTAAGTATGAAAATAGATAACACATTTCTTTGCTGGTACTAATATTTTCAAATGCTTCACTTATCAAAGTTTCGGGTAGTCGGCAAAAAATAGGTTCATGTCTTCTGTTGAATCTTAACTATTTTGGATGTTGTAAACTTACTCCATTTCAAACATGCATTAGTTATGACTGCTACTGTGATCCTCCTGTTATTTTTATGATGATTGTTGTAGTGATATAGGCTAGTATAGGCTGTTTTCCTGCCAGTATCAGCACCATAAACATTGTTCACACCAACATCACTCCTTCACAGATACCATTGAACCTAGTCCAACTGTTACTCAGGTTAGTTAACTATTAAAAATTATAATCCACTCTCATTTATTCATATGAATATTATATTAGGCTCTTGTTTGGCATTGAATCTTGGCTACACTGGTTGTTGTATGCTCTATTTCTCATCAAAATGTCACAATAAGATTGCTATTGTGATCGAGCATGTCACATATTTCGTGATTGCTGTAGTGATATTACTAGTATAGGTTGTTTTCCATCAAAAAGAGCACTGTATTGTCAATTACACGCACTCTTTCCCCGACTACCTCATTGGAATAACAACTACACAAGGTATTTCAAGATTACATTATGTACAATGCATAAACCAGTTTGTGAGAGTATTTGAACTTGATAAAAACTAAAATTTATACATATAATATTAAAACTGCTTAGATTTTCAAAAGCTTCATGCTATCACTAGCATGCTGGACAGTTCCTGAATATAGTTCACCGCTACCTTCAAAATCTGTGTGTTGTCCTCCCCTGGTTACTGACCTGCTTCGATTCAATTAGTGGACGTCATTTGATTATTTAATAATGAAATATTAATGAATTATTAACAAGGAAACTAGTTGAACCATGAGGCAAGATTTGCTCGCTGTGATTCAAGTTGTGGCTCTGAGTTAGTTTTCTGTTATTGTAATAATTATTAGATGGCTCTGCTTATCGCTCAATCACTCCAATAAAAAAACAACCGAGCTAAGATAACATCAATATAATAATAAATATAATCCTACAATTAAATTGATAAGACTCTATTTGCTAATAACGATAATCAGCGTATATAGACCGTTTATAACAATACAATATTGCATTTATAATTAAAATGCTATTAACATTACTACTTATTTTGGTCCTTTTTATATTTGAATAATAATCATACAAAACTAACGGAGATAGCTATTGTTAATTTCCTAATAATAATTTTCATAGTTGTTTTACTTAATATTACATCATTTATATAAACTATAATTTTCCATTGTTTATAGTATCTTCAATTGTGGAGTCATCATTTTCACCTTCACTATCATCATTTGAGGAGTCACCATCATTTTCATTTGAAGAATCTCCATCACCTTCACTGTCATCTTTGGAAGAGTCACCATCATTTTCATTTGAAGAATCTCCATCACCTTCACTGTCATCTTTGAAGAGTCACCATCATTTTCATTTGAAGAATCTCCATCACCTTCACTGTCATCTTTTGAAGAGTCACCATCATTTTCATTTGAAGAGTCACCATCACCTTCACTAACATCATTTGAAGTGTCACCATCACCTTCACTATCATCTTCGGAGTCAACATCACCATCTCCTTCACTGACCTCATTTAACGTATCTTCATCACCTTCACTTGAAGAATCACCATCACCTACACTATCATCTTCGAGTCAACATCACCGTCTCCTTCATTAACCTCATTGAAGCCTCATCATCACCTTCACTTGAAGAATCACCATCACCTTCACTATCATCTTCGGAATCAACATCACCGTCTCCTTCATTAACCTCATTTAAAGCCTCATCATCACCTTCACTTGAAGAATCACCATCACCTTCACTATCATCTTCGGAGTCAACATCACTGTCTCCTTCATTAAACCTCATTTGAAGCGTCATCATCACCTTCACTTGAAGAATCACCATCACCTTCACTATCATCTTCGGAGTCAACATCACTGTCTCCTTCATTAACTTCATTGAAAGCGTCATCATCACCTTCATTTGAAGAATCACCATCACCTTCACTATCATCTTCGGAGTCAACATCACTGTCTCCTTCATTAACCTCATTTGAAGCGTCATCATCACCTTCACTTGAAGAATCACCATCACCTATACTATCATCTTCGGAGTCAACATCACCATCTCTTTCACTATCATCATTTGAAATCTCGCCATCACCTTCACTTGAAGAATCACCATCTCCTTCACTTTCCATCATTTGAAAGAGTCACTTTCATTGTCATCATTTGAAGAGTCACCATCTCCTTCACTATCATTATTTGAAGAATCACCATCACCTTCATTTGAAGAGTCACCATCACCTTCACTATCATCATTTGAAGAGTCACCATCTCCTTCACTATCATCATTTGAGGAGTCACCATCTCCTTCACTATCATCATTTGAAGAGTCATCATCACCTTCACTATCACCATCATCATCACTCTTTAGTGAATCCTCTTTCACTCCAACTCCATCGCCCACACCAATCATATGTCCACTTGTTCTACCTTACATTAATCTAACTAACCCTACTTGCTTTGTATCTAAATTTTTTTCTTCAAGAAGAATTTATCCAAGAGAGGTATTAAAATAGGAACTAAAACTCACTCTACATTATTTGTAAGTTTATAAATAATTAATATTAACTGTTATTATTAATATTATCTTGTTTATTATCAGGTAAACTACAATGGTGTTATCTCTTTAAGTAAAAGGTTTTTATTGTCTCGTCCGAGACTGTTTCCCTCGCTCAATATACCAATTAGAACATCTTATATCTTTGCTCCACTATGGAATTATTATGACATTAGCACATCAGTAAACACAGAATTATAATACCTTGGAAATGAATAATATTAATAGAATGTCTAATGTAGTATATCCTTTATTGTACCATTGGTATTGCAGGGCTGGGCAAGTATGTTTTTGAAATGTATGTTTATTACAAATTATAATTTTATTTCAAGCTATGAAATCATACAAGCTTAGTACAATTCTAACAAGTTATTGCTATCTAGTGACAAGTATCATTCTTCATACACGATATTATGTATTGTATAAGTACTAGCTAATATTGTGATCTAGTCTTTTGACATTTTTTTTCTCTTTATTTCATACAAAAGGTGAAGTGTGTTATCAAGTGTTCAATGATGACAACATTGCTGATCAAGCAATACTTGATCAAGTTAACAATATCATTCAAAAGAAACACAATGTCACTTTCAATGGAATATGGATGATTGTAGTCGAATGGAGAAATGTCCATGCATATCCTCATAGCTATGCTACTGATTTTCCTAATTTTATATACCAGCACAACTAAAACATTACTGAACAGGGTAAATAAAATATACAATGAATTGAGAATCTACATTTTATTTTTTTTTAAATCAGTTATTCCTTTTAATAGCTTTCTTTCCTTTTCTTATAGGAGAATACATTTCAAGCTATCATCATTACAGATGAAGTATCAATGACTTATGTTATCTACATATATCAATGTGGAGATCTTAAATGGGATACCTTCTATTATACATCAACTATTGGTTATAATGTGCCTGGGTTATGGTTTTGAGAATCATCCACTATCCGGAAGAAGAAATGAGATTGCTGGTATTTTGGATTGCTTTAATCTAAATTGTAGTTTCCACAATATTTTCTACTTATTCAAAAATGATAAAGGTGGGAACAAAACAATGGATTTTTTATACAATCAATTAATAATTATTATTATATTATATTATATTATTATAAATTATGCATAATAATATAATTACTCATTATTATTTAGACAGTGACTACTTGTCCGGCAGAAAGTCTTTACTTTGTTGTGTGTTGAAATACTGATCCCCACCCTCTAAATTCTAACACTAACTTCGCACACCAAAGAATGGACTTCCTTCTGACACAAATAGTCCACTACCATATTGTTATCAATGAATAAAATATATTACTAATAATTATTTTTTAATATATATTATGTAATTTTATCTTGTTTTATAGATGTCCTAATCAGAGATGTCTAGAAGCCAGAAATAATGATGTACAACTCTTTCACAAAATTTTTGACTCCATTATTTAGTTCTCGCTTTTCATTTGCTCAAACATGTCCCTGTCGACTTGAGATTCTCCAGTTCTTTGATTTTAGATGGTTCATAATAGGATCTGAAGGACCTAATATTATATGCTACGCTAACTACAGATTTGGAATCAGTGGTATCTGCTGTTATAATACGTAAGTCTAAACAAATTTGATGTATCTATTGGTCTGGAAGAAGTTCCTATAAAGTTGATAATATAAATATTACTATAGTAGGTAGGAGGGTCAAAATGATTGTATAATTGTAAGAATGTATTTCATTAGAGATATAGAAGTTGATATATTTTAATTTTGTCTTGACAATTAATAATATGCATCACTGCAAAATTAAGTAATTTGTTGTTGCTATGGATGTCTGTATGTGATATTTGATTGGGTGTTTATATGGATGTTTGTATGTGATTTGATTGGTTGTGTTGATATTATTTGATTGGCTGTTGTATTATATAAATTTATTTGGTTTTGTCTGTAATCATTGTCCAGACAAAATTTTGAGTTATTCCTTTATCAATTCATATTATAACTTAACCTTTATATTTTTATAACAACAGTTGTGTCATCACTTTACTGATCTACAGAGACAAGTCATGTGACTACTATGTGATCACTTAAGTATCAAACACTTAATATAACTACCTTACTTAATTTTTCATTTAATATAACTACTATTTTATCATCGTATCTTTACTTCACAATCTTTGGGTTTAGAATTGAAGAAGGACCTATAGCAAGTCGATCTTAATTTACTTAATATAACTTGACTTTAGATATAACTACATCTATAATAGTCCTTGTGTGATGTTATCATATAAGACTGTTTTTGTTATAACTTTCCTTTTTTTTATCTTAATGTTAACCCAGTGGAAATAATATACTCTTTATTATAATATCTTAACACTCTTTCTTTTATAGTCTTTCTTGAGACTTTATTTTCTCTTTGAGCTATATTCATCTCTTCTCACTACTATCATAATTGACGCTTCTAATTATATTAATTGGTCACAAACTATTACTTACTTCAGATTGTATCTTTACTTTACAGGATCTTTGGCTTTAGAATTGAAGAAGGACCATCAGCAAGTAACATATTATACTGTCGTTTTATATTAATCCTATTTATACTGCAATGTATTTCCAAACTCTTTTATGATAACATTTACTATTATTATAACTTTTTAGAGATGTACTGCTGTATATTACATTACCATCTGTGTGATACTGTATCACATTCGTCGTCCAATTATACTGTTTATTACATTACCCACAATTATAATGAATTTCCTTACCACATTTACTATTGGTACTGTATACTCCACTGGAAATAATATAGTACTACATTATCACTGAAACTATAATATACTTAGTGGTAACATTTAATATTATCTTTTATACTGCCTATTACTCGTCTTATACTTATTATACTGAGCTCATTACATACTGATTATACTGTAGTGTATTACATTACCATATTTACTATATTATACTGTAGTGTATTACATTACCACATTATACTATATTATACTTATACTGTATTACGTATTACATTACTACATTATACTATATTATACTGTAATGTATTACATTACCACATTATACTATATTATACTGTAGTGTATTACATTACTACATTATACTATATTATACTGCAACGTATTACATTACCACATTATACTATATTATACTGTAGTGTATTACATTACTACATTATACTATATTATACTGTAATGTATTACTTACTACATTATACTATATTATACTGTAACATGTATATACATTACTATATTATACATTACTATATATACTTAAATTATATATTATAGGTTTCAATTATGGGATCCACATATTACAACATTGGACGGACGTTCCTATACATTTAATGGACTAGGAGAATATGTCATGACACGTATTACAGGACAATTTGAGCTACAGGCTAGAACTATTTTAACCCCTGGCAATACAACCAATATAACAGCCACCATCTTCTCAGCTATTGCAATGGGTAGTCATAGTAACAATAGTATATTGAAAGAAAGAGTCCAGGTATTGAACCATTAGATAGTGTTCTATAATACAAAGTTAACTTTTTTATTGAGGGGTTTTTACTCACGTTCTATTTTCTATTAAACAGGTTGAGATTGGAACAAACAATGACATTGTCGTTTTAATTAATGGTACTAATGTTTCATCTTATCTCACAGCTGTTAATAGTACTGTTCGATATGATACTGTATATTTGGAAAGAGTAACTGAAGACACTGTTACTATAGCATTTTCTAATGATATAACTGTTAATGTAACTTTAAGAATGAATCCTACTGTCTTTTGTGGTTTTGGTTCCGCAAAGTTTACGTAATAATACTGATGTTAGTGGTCTCCTTGGTAACATTGATGGAAATAAGAGCAATGAGTTTGTTTTATCGTAATGGTACTATGTTACCTGATGACAGTTCTGATCGTATACTACATACCTTTGGACAATCATGTAATGAATGGATAAATGGATGGTCTGATGGATGGATGGAATGACAGAATGAATGTATGAATGAATGCACAGATGAATGGACTGATGGATGGACTGGTTTGGTGGATGAATGGACAAACAATGAATGGATAAGTTAATGATTAGTGATAAATAAATAATCAAATATATCCTTCACAGGGCAAATTACAAAAGAAGAGAGTCTGTTTTATTATCCAGATGGACTAAGTGTTGCTAATTTTCAGTTCCAGATCACAAACCTCAGTTCCTTGATGAATTAGATAATTCCACACGTCAACAAGCAGAGGCTATATGTGGAGGATTACAAAATATACAATGTGTATTTGATTATAGTCAAACACAAAATAAAGAGCTAGCAGAAAACACACAGAGGACATTGAATGAGAATGAAGAGAATCAAAGAATAGCTGGTGAGAAGAACACTCTCTAATGAATAGTTCAATAATTAAATTATTTTGTTTTTCTCTACTTTTCCAGACAATGTTGCTCCTAATATTGAAGCAGCTGATCAATTTATTATTACAGTTAACAAAACATCCATATTTGTTATGAACATAATAGATCCTGGTGATACAGTTAATGTCACATTGGAGGGTAATTTACCAGCTGGTTATATCTTTGAAACTACAGGGACAATCTATACACTAACTATCACTATAACATCAGTGATTGAAGACATAACATTTACTATACTGGCCAGAGATTCGATGGGAGCAGCTACTTCAATTCAGCCACAAGTAATAGCTGCTCATTATTAAATACCCTTTATAAATCGTTATAAATTATTGATTTACTTAGATATCTAGCACTTATCTTATTCTCATTGTTATTTAAAGCGATGATCATGTCAGTACATATGTAGATGTGTATTGAAGTGCTTTCTTAGTGTTAATATAATGATAAGTATTCTCATTATTATTTAAAGCAATAATCACATCAGTAGATGTGTATTGATATTATAAATATAATGATAAGTAAATCAATTATACAACAATTGTATAGTACTTATATTTTTTCATTTAAAGGTACATATATGTGGTTGTCAAAATGGAGGGAATTGTACAATAGAGGGTGTACTGAACACATCTAGTAATCCTCTTATATTGCTCTGTGAATGTAATGAAGGTATGTCATATAGAGTCTATATCATGACCTGATTTGTGTGTCTTCTAGCTTATAATGATAATGACTTCATTTATTCTTACTTCTATTGTTATACATAATGTACTATAATATTATAGACTATTGATTTGACATTGTTAATATCTTTACTGTTTATATCTTCTAGCTTATGATGGTGACTTTTGTGAAAATGATGCTGATGGTTGCAGTCAAATATCTTGCTTCAATGATGCTGAATGCATTGATAATAAACCTCCAGCTGTTGGAGGAATGTGTCCTGATTGTCCCTCAGGATATACAGGAGATGGTGCTGCTTGTATTGGTACGTCCAAACTAATATTAAAAGTTATTAATATTTATATTTGATAATTCTTATTTATTATTTTTATTTTAAGATATTGATGAATGCGCTAACTCTACTCTGTCAAGTATATGTTCACAAAGATGTGTCAATATTATTGGTAGTTTTGAATGTCAATGTAATTCAGGTTTTGAGTAGCTACTGATAACCACACTTGTAATGGTAAGGATTACAAGATTTATATATCTACTAATCTCTGCTCATTGTATTTTTTTCTCTGATGGTTTATAATTTTTTTTTTTTTATATAGATGTCAATGAGTGTTCACGATTTCTTCATAATTGTCAACAACTTTGTATAAATACAATTGGTTCATTTAATTGTTCTTGTTATGATGGCTTTGTTTTACAAAATGATACAAGAAGTTGTGTAGGTAAGATAATATAAACACTCTATTAATTAATTGCAGTTTAATTAACTAATTACACAAACGTAGTCATCTATATTGCAGTTTAATTAACTAATTAATAGTTTAATTAACTATTACACAACGTAGTCAATCTATTTATTATTAGAGTTTAATTAACTATTATTTCAAATTGTCATGGTTTTCAAATGTATTACTATCATTTACTCTAATCTAATATTATGATCATCATATTCCAATACAATATAATAGAGTGACTATATAAGTTATAATATAATATAGTGACTATTGTATATATATGTATAATATAATATAATGACTATTGTATATATATATTATATATATATATATAATACTATTATATATATATGTATAATATAATATAATGACTATTGTATATATAAGTTATAATATAATATAGTTGACTATTGTATATAGTTATATTCACTTACATTATTGTAATACCAGATTAGAAATTTTGGTAGTAAATATTAGTGTCAAAAAATACTTTTTCATTCTCTTGTATTTTTCAGTATTAAATATGTCATTATATTATTTTATTCTCTAGTTAATCCTGATAGAAAATGTCCTGATATCAATAAATGTGAACAGCTATGTGTATTATCAAATATTAACAATAATAGTTCATCAATTGAAACATGTTATTGTCTTAGTGGATATGTCTTGGACTCTAACAATATGAATTGTACTGGTAAGACATAAGTACTATAACAGATATTAACACACACACACACACACACACACACTTAGCATATACTAGAAAGAAATGACAGTCATTCTTATTAACAAATAATATTTAGATCAGAAAAGTCCAAACATTACTTACAAATTACATATATAGTGTAATAAGCAGTTTTCAGATGATATAATTACATTAGGAAAATATATTATTTACATTTGACTAATACAGCATTGTAGTAATTCTTAGAGTAGTCCTAAAATAATTCATATACATAATATTATTACATATTTAAGATACTAGTAAGAATTATTCAATATTACAATATAATTGTTCATAACTTCAACATTGACTAATTTCATGCCACTTCACGTTCTTCAGATATTAATGAATGCAATACAGCTACTAATCCTTGTGAACAGCAGTGTATTAATACTGATGGTAGCTTTACTTGTCAATGTAATACTGGCTATATCCTTAACACTGATGGAATAACTTGTAAAGGTCAGTAATAGATATTACAGTAACATAATGATGATAAGTCTATCTACAGATGTTGATGAGTGTTTTCAAGCTTATCTAAATGAAGAATCTATTTGTCATGGCAACCAAATTTGCCAGAATATTCCGGGTAACTTTAGTTGTGCTTGTCCAAGTGGATCACAACTTCAAGGGACAATATGTATTGAAATAGATCTAGGTATGTATGTAATAAAATGTTTTGATATGTCATTATATTTATGTGTGATGTCACTTTATCACTCCAATATTTCTGTAGCTATAGTAACACCATCATCAATGTTTGTCAAGTTCTAGTTCCTTTATGACCACACCTATTGTGTCTCTAATCTCCTCACCTACTCAAACTGATAGAGGTCTTTCAGATGGTGTTATTGCTGGAATAGTTGTTGGTTCATTTATTGGTACTTTACTAATTGTCATTTTGATCTTTTTATCAATCATTATTGTATAGTAAGTAGTTAAATACATGTATTGGTATGTATTGGTATGTATAACATTGTATTGTTTGAGTTTGGGGTTAAATTTGAGGTGTTCAATTATTGAAAAACAAAATTTTAACAATTGGCTTTTTATTTCTAACAAAACACGAATCAGTTGTAGGAATTACTGATAATTATATTAATCATATAACAATCTTTAATAATATATAAAATTTTTGTTTTCTCTCCTTTTAGTAAACAATATAACAAAAAAGGGAAGTATGAATTTGCTGGACGCTATATCAAAGATGATAATTATGTTGTTCAAAATATCTATGAATCACAATTTATTAATCTAACAGGTAATTATATAACATTATATACTGGATAGGTAGTTAATAATAGTTGTTTGCATTGGTTGTTATCTCCTTTCTGATTGGTCAATTGATTGAATGAACCCGGCAAATCTTAATACACATATATAGTATATACACTGGAATATATAGTTGATATATTTTAGAATTTAAATGGTACAAAGAATTAGTTAGTGTTAATTTCACAAGTTAGTAAAGTAGGGATTCCCTTTTGTTTGGGTTCTAACAATGAAAGAAGAAATCTGTTCAATTGATATCAATTACATCAGTGGATTCATTGTTATAGTTTGATGTCCCCCCTGACCCCCTGTTAATAATGGTTTACATGGTAAATAAATGACTGTAGTATACTCAAACTTTAGAGTATGTGTACCTTATCTATAATTATTGGGGGGGGGACAGTTATCCCCCCCTGACCCCCTGTTAATAATGGTTTATATGGTCAATAAATGACTGTAGTATACTCAAACTTTAGAGTATGTGTCCCTTATCTATAATTATTGGGGGGGGGGAGATAATTATCCCCCTGACCCCCTGTTATTAGTCCAATATATATATTGTTATTATTATATATTATATTGATGTACAAGTTATAATATTTTATTTTATAAATAGTTAAAAAAAAGAGTTTCTATAAATTATTCTCCTCTTTTTCGTACATCTGATATTGATTAGCACCAGATGACCAGTCCATGGAAGAAATTGAGATACATTCACAAACAAAAGTTAAATGAAGGTCATATTGATGAGAGTGAGGAGGCAAATGTCACACACCTCTAACTTTTTGGTCACATGACCAGCCACATGAACTATGTTTATATTGATAGTCTTTAGTTATCTCAAGTATTTGTAATACATTCTGATCAGTTTGCATTATTATACATTTATAACAATAATTTTAATAAATAATTATTTTATTTATTTATATTTTAACACAATAAACATGAAAGAAGTCTGTTTTTTTTGCTGTATTCTGTATTGTTGATTTAATTATATAGTCATTACTGTTTAACAATAGATTATAACAAAAATAACAACAATAATTATGAAAAAGCACTAAAGTGCAAACTGTACCCTCGGTGCCAAAAGTAAAGTCTGGAATCAGCAGAGATCAAATTATGCCCTACATGTTTCTCAAAGAGAAGATATTGATACCTTTGGCAGAGCACACTCATCCTATTTTAATTTTCCACCTACACCTTTTTTATTTTAGGCTAAGTTGGCTTTGTAGGAACTGCTTATACAAGATAGGTAAGTAGCATTCCAGAACACATGCGCTTTTTCAGCGTCATTGTAATCAAAAGGCGGGCTGCACTGCATATTGTTGTTGGGTATTTCCCTGTGGTTCTGCAAGTCAAGCCACTTTGGGAAATACCCTAGCTCTGAATTTAAAAATGGCAAGTCGATGAATAGGACACTAAGGCAGCACCGCTCGATCTCCGCAACGCCGCCATTTTCAGAGAAAACCGTCCGATTAAACTGATCCTCACAGTCCGCTTGGTAAAGTAATATCGTTTTCATGCCAAATAGCCGTTCGAGAAGGGAGACGAAGCAGTAACAATAGACAGACATACAGACAAACCAACTACTATAAACCTCGCTGCGCATGCGCGCCGAGGATTAATAAGTTATTAAATATGTTCAGAAGAGGATCATAGTTTAATTTTAAAAGATTTATATATTTAATCTACACTTTGTACATTATTATATGATCTAATTAAGTGTTCTTTCTATAGCTAGTTATAAAAACAGATCATCAATCATCATCATACTGAAGTGGTTATATGATATTGACTTTATATACAATACTTCCTTTATTTTGACTTTGCAGATGGAATCAATCTTTTATATTATACATATAAATTTGGAGGATTATTAAGCAGAAAATACCAATCATTTCAAATATTCTATTATGAGAACCTGAAGAATGAGAGCACTCAATGTTATAAAATTTAATAGTTAATATATTTCCCTCACATTCCTTGTATAGGAATATGTCATATCTAATTAATTTTCACATTTTAATTGATGTTGTACATGGTATATTTCACATCATATAATGCTTATAATAATATAAGAATTCTCCTCGGTTGCTCATCAGGAGTGGCTGTGACGAAAGTAAGAACGATGTAAGTGCTTGTACTGTTGATCTCACAGCTAAAATAATAGCCAAGTTGGGATTTTGGGAAGAGAAAGTTGTGCCCTTATATAGAAAGGTCTAGGCAGGATTGTATTGTTTGGACGTTTTCCTTGGTCATTGTTCAGACGTTTTGTGGTGTGAATTTCAACATTTATGTGTTACAATTAAAAAAAAAAAATTTAAGTGCTGATTAGCTGTTTGGAGTTAATAAAACGCATTGCAAGGGTTGGACTTATTCTCCGAAGTGTAATGAACTGTTATTGAGGAAACCATGAGGCCAGATTTGCTCGCTATGATTCAAGTTGTGACTCTGAGTTAGTTTTTCTGTTATTCTAATAATTATAAGGATGGCTCTGCTTATCGCTCAATCACTTCAAGGAAAACAAAAGTCCGAGATAAGATAACACCAATAATAAGAAGAATAGTAATAATGAAATCCTACAATTAAATAGTAAATTGGCAAGATAAGTCTTTTTGGCTAATTTACTATAATTGGGCGTACAGATCTGTGAGCCGTTTATAACAATACAATATTAAATTATTATTAATATTACTACTTGTTGGGCTCTTTTAATATTGAATAATAATCATACAAACTATACGGAGATAGCTATTGTTAATTACCACCAATAATAATTTTCATAGTTGTTTACTTAATATTACATCATTTATTATAGACTATATTTTTCCATGTCTACAGTATCTTCAATGTGGAGTCATCATTTTCACCTTCACTATCATCATTTGAGGAATCACCATTTGAAGAATTTTTCCATCACCTTCACTGTCATCTTTTTGAAGAGTCACCATCACCTTTGCTATCATCAGTTAAAGCGTCACCATTTCCTTCACAATCATCACTTGAAAAGTCATCATCACCTTCACTTGAAGGAATCGCCATCACCTTCTTTATCATCATCAGAGTCAACATCACTATCTCCTTCACTATCATCATTTGAAGAATTTCCATCACCTTCATTGTCAGCTTTTGAGGTGTCACTATCTCTTTACTATCATCATTTGAAGTGTCACCATCGCTTTCATTTGAAGAGTCACCGTCACCTTCACTTTCATCACTTGAAAAGTCACCATCGCCTTCATTTGAAGACTCACTGTCCACCTTCTCTTAAAGAATCCACCATCACCTTTACTATCATCTTCAGAGTCAACATCACATCTCCTTCACTGTCATCATTTGAAGAGTCACCATCACCTTCATTTGAAGAGTCACCATCACCTTCACTTTCATCACTTGAAAAGTCACCATCACTTCATTTGAAGAGTCAATGTCACCTTCACTATCATCATTTCAAAGAGTCACAATCAACAACATTTGAAGAGTCACATCACCTTCTCTTAAAGAATCACCATCACCTTTACTATCATCTTCAGAGTCAACATCACCATCTCCTTCAACTGTCATCATTTGAAGAGTCACCATCACCCTTCATTTGAAGAGTCACCATCTCCTTCACTTTCATCACTTGAAAAGTCACCATCGCCTTCATTTGAAGACTCACTGTCACCTTCTCTTAAAGAATCACCATCACCTTTACTATCATCTTCAGAGTCAACATCACCATCTCCTTCCACTGTCATCATTTGAAGAGTCACCATCACCTTCATTTGAAGAGTCACCATCACCTTCATTTGAAGAGTCACCGTCACCCTTCTCTTAAAGAATCACCATCACACTTACTATCATCTTCAGAGTCAACATCACCATCTCCTTCACTATCAACATCATTTGAAGAGTCACCATCACCTTCACTATAGTCATTTGAAGAATCTCCATCACCTTCATTCGTCAGCTTTTGAGGTGTCACTATCTCTTTCAACTATCATCATTGAAGTAGTCACCATTCCACCTTCATTAATCTATAAAGCTTTTGAGGTGGTGCACTATCTCCTTCACTATCATCATTTGAAAGTGTCAACATCCACCAGGCATTTGAAGGAGTAACCCCATCACTCTCACTTTCAATTACTTGAAAAGGCACCACTCACTTCATTGAAAGAGTCACCGTCAATCTCTCTTAAAGAATCACCCATCACCTGTTACTATCATCCTTAGAGTAACTACCATATCTTAACTATCACAATTGGAAGAGTAAACAATAACCTCACTATCGTCATTGAAGAA